>NC_047033.1:15228664-15493402 GCF_902652985.1 Pecten maximus | reverse complement strand
GATAGTGAGCCTCATTATCTATCAGGGCGGCAAGGGAAGTGGTGTCAAGTTGCACTCTTTGTTAAAAGGTTACATACATCTCCTTGATTCTCAGGCAATAGAGAAAAACAATCGACCAGTGTGAGAAAAAAATAGACATTCCCGACATATCTTAAGGACCGCGGGACCGTGTGATCTATCAAAGCAGGACTGACATATATTATCAACGAATTCGACACAGCAGTGATGTACTTATTGTTCACAGCGACTGGAGAAATCCTTACCAGGGCTCCTGATAAAAAAACGCAACAGCATCACAAGTGTCTACACGCAATGTTGACAAGCTATTCGGTCTCCGTTACTGTTCTGCTCTGTCTTAATTTTTCTAGTGAGTATATCTCTGATAACTATTGGACACACTGCTAAGCCCCTGAGCGTTTACTAATGCACAGGCGTCTTCATCTGGTAAGTATTTATAGCAAAACAAATATTAACCTCTTCTCCTACCTTATCAACAACTTTGAAAAGTCAGAGGTAGGGATACTAAGGGTGTTATATTTTCCCCAATAAATACTAATCAGATGCAGACGCCTGTGAGTAATATAATGTAACGTTATAAATCAAACATCAAGACCCCTATGTTATGCCTGCTGGCAGACCCCGGTGCCTTCACCAATGGATGTAACCAATCACACACCGTACCCCTCTCTTTAACGTTATCAATCACATCATACCCCTATGATATTACCGCTGGCAGGCGCCTGAGCTTTCACGTAATGTGGTTTCATCAATAACACCATACCCTTGTGTTGTGGCCGCTGGCAAGCCTCATCAATAATACCATACCCCTGTGTTCTCGCCGCTGGCAAGCCTCTATGTCTTCACTAATGTAACGTTATCAATAACACCATACCCTTGTGTTGTGGCCGCTGGCAAGCCTCATCAATAACACCATACCCCTGTGTTCTCGCCGCTGACAAGCCTCTATGTCTTCACTAATGTAACGTTATCAATAACACCAAACCCCTGTGTTCTCGCCGCTGGCAAGCCTCTATGTCTTCACTAATGTAACGTTATCAATCACACCGTACCCCTGTGTTCTCGCCGCTGGCAAGCCTCATTGCCTTCACTAATGTAACGTTATCAATAACACCATACCCCTGTGTTGTCGCCGCTGGCAAGCCTCGTCAATAACAACATACCCCTGTGTTGTCGCCGCTGGCAAGCCTCATCATTAACACCATACCCCTGTGTTGTCGCCGCTGGCAAGCCTCATTGCCTTCACTAATGTAACGTTATCAATAACACCATACCCCTGTGTTGTCGCCGCTGGCAAGCCTCGTCAATAACAACATACCCCTGTGTTGTCGCCGCTGGCAAGCCTCATCAATAACACCATACCCTTGTGTTGTGGCCGCTGGCAAGCCTCATCAATAACACCATACCCCTGTGTTGTCGCCGCTGGCAAGCCTCATTGCCTTCACTAATGTAACGTTATCAATAACACCATACCCCTGTGTTGTCGCCGCTGGCAAGCCTCGTCAATAACAACATACCCCTGTGTTGTCGCCGCTGGCAAGCCTCATCATTAACACCATACCCCTGTGTTCTCGCCGCTGGCAAGCCTCATTGCCTTCACTAATGTAACGTTATCAATAACACCATACCCCTGTGTTGTCGCCGCTGGCAAGCCTCATTGCCTTCACTAATGTAACGTTATGAATCACACCATACCCCTGTGCGTTAACAATTTTATCGTTATCAATCATACATCAGTCCCCTGTGTTCACTACCGGAACGGCAGCTATAAGATTCAGTAAACTGACTCATTGTCATTCTTTACTTTAAGTATGTTTATAGAGACACACCAGGATTAATTCAATAAATTAATTATGTAAATTAACTGTTGTTGTGAAGGGTTGATGAATAATGGGATTTCACTGATAGCGTGGCCCGATGCTGTATATGCTCAACGTTACCGGGACACCCTACCTATCGCTCAACTCTCTCACGTGGAATGGGACACTAAAACGACTAAGACCACAATTAAATGCTTCCGGGTTCAGTTGAATGAAGTCCCTTAGAAATCTAGGTGATTTTGTAAAAACTATACTATGCCTGTTAGAACTTAGTATTTGTGTACAAAATTGGTGTTGAAACAATCTAGAGATATCATTCTAACATTTACTGTGTCAATTTTGTATATTGTGCATTTCATTTTTGGCGCAGGGTGCTGTGTGACAAGTCCTGTATTTACCCCTACCCTTTGACCCGGAAGTTGATATTTGACGTTGATGACACGAGCTAGACTGGCCACCAGACCCTAAGTTTTTTTTTGTTAAGAATTGCCAAGCTAAATTCTGATACTAGATTATCTGCCCTTAGTTTGAAACTTAGGGTCTGGTCAAATCTGGAAAAGCACTCCCCGAGAATCAGACATATCCTAGGGACCAAAATCATAAAGCTCAATTTTATTTATAATTCTAATATTCTAGAGACAGGAGGCCAGTCTAGCCATTTACAAACGTGTCTGTTACCACTCTCTGTACATAAGTATGGTACGTATTCAGTTAGAATACTGCTCTGAAATATGGTCACCATATCAAACAACACTCATACACCAGGTTGATGTAGTACAGAGAAAGATTCTTAAAGTTTCTGCATTAAATTAAAATTAAACTATAATACGTCTATCTTACTTGCTTTGTACACAATTCAACTTAGATGTAAATTAATAAATTTTATATGTTTATTCAAATCTATACATAGACTGCTTGATTGAACTTTGTAGTTATTTCACAGGAGAAATTAACTTTTTTAACTGTTTTATCCCTGTAAATGCCGGATTAATGTAAGAAAATGTAGTGTACAAATCTAGAATCAGACATATCCTAGGGATCAAAATCATAAAGCTCAATTATATTTATAATTTTAATATTCTAGAGACAGGGGGCCAGTCTAGATACGAGCAGGCGATTCTCTCAAGGAAAAGGCCAACATGCTATGTTGATTTTTTGACGTTTTACTCCCTAGACAATACTCTTGACAGGTAAGAAGATTAAAGTTGGCTATTGGATTTTGGGAATTTGTTTTAAAATTATATGTTACAATGAAACATATTGTGAAAAATCAATTGTGGTCTTAGTCCTATATAGTAACAATTTCGTCACAAACTTTGTCACGTGACACGGATGTAAGCAGTTTTATCCTCTTTTCGCCACTGATTTTGTGAGACACAAGATTAAAATCTAACAACAAATTTGTCCCTTTACCCGATACAGTTTCTAAAGGCTATACATTTCAGCATAGATCTTAGTCTGATAATTTTGTTTTTCACGTCTCTGTACCATCGTAACAGCCTTGGTCATGTGCCAGTGTGTATAGTGCATTTTAGACGTTTTACGAAACATCCAAAAAATGTGTAAACACTAGGATATGTCCAAGTACAAATCGATTGCAATTAATCAATTCGCAGGTCCCTGCGACAAGGAAAGGTCTTTATTTATACACCCATCCTGTAGCAAATTTCCAGGTCCCTGTGGTTAGGATATCAATTACTTTCAGGTCCTTGTATCTAGGACAAGTCAAATACATCTAGGCTGAAACAAATTAGCAGGTCCCTGTGACTAGGACAGGTAAAATACACTTAGGCTGAAACAAATTATCGGGTCCCTGTGGGTAGGACAGGTAAAATACACTTAGGCTGAAACGAATTAACAGGTCCCTGTGGCTAGAATAGTTCCAAATACACCTAGACTTTGGCATATTCTCAGGTCCTTATGACTAAAGGATATATCTAAATTGTTTTCAGGTGCCTGTGATACACACTAGGAATGTAAACTGATGAGTGTCGTGTGTTGTACAAAGGGTAAGTAGCTCCTATTAGGTGGCCCCGCCATCCGTGGAGACACCGACCGACAATAAGTGACCCATACTCCTCATCGATCAGAAACTTACAACGCCTATTGATAACCCCACACTCCCACGGTATACTCTCTGTAGGAACACTGTCGTCACAGTCTAGAAACCAGTTCTGATCATTTTGGAAATGAACCTGATCAGATACTATACTGACAAGACCAAATACGCATAGGACATTTATACAAAATCTACATGAAAACCTGGATACGGGCTGTTACACCTAAATCGTTATACTAATATAAACATGTACGATGAGAGGACAGAAGAAAGATATGAAAATAGAACGGTTATGTTCCAAACATGTGTTACACGCCAACAGCTGGTTTGAATGTCTGGTTATTAGACAGCGAGGTTGTGCCGGTAACGGCCGGGTTGCTTAGTAACACGGCTAAAGGTACCTCCAGTCCCTAAGTAAACCGCACGGAAACAAAACCACGAGTTCGTGAGCTATCATTTTGTATGTATGTATACAAAATGGAATTCGTGTAGAAGATGCATCGCAACTGGTTGTTCTTTTTGTTTTAATTAGTTTAAACATATTTTATTTGAAATAATTCAAATGGAATTGGACACAAGTTATATAACTTATAAACGTCCTCTTCCATACAATAGTATACAATGGTAAATAATATTAAATAAATATGTGGCAGCTAATTGTAAACAGATGGTATTAATGTACATATCTAATATTATATAAAATAAAACAAAACAAAACATTACTTTATACAGATAGTATACTATAAAGTATTCCCAATATCAACAATAATGCAGAAAATTTCATTTGTATGACAGTATACCTATAGGATATAAATATATTAACTATCAAGGGTTTGAACAAATAATTGTATATAAAAAGCAGTTACATAAAGTATATAATAAGAAATTTATTTAAAATACTCAGTTGTAGCAGACTGAATACATCTAATAGATTGGATTATGCAAAACGGTTAGTGTTTTTAATATATTCTTGTACAAATAAACGTATACTATCATTATCAGTCTGGTTTAAATTAACAGAACCGTTCAATAGTACATCTAAATCGACGACTACATCATATCTGGATAGTTTTCTGAGAAATATATCACGGCAAAAGTTGTATGAAGTACACTGAAAAAAGTAATGAAATGGGTTTTCTAATGGGTAAGAACAGCTACATGCTGGTGATAAAACTAAATTACACCTGAAAAGGTCTGCATTCAAAGTGCTACAACCGTGACGAAGTCTAGTATGTATTATGTCAAATTTTCTGTTGCCTATAGACAGTTTAGTAACAGGTTTGTCTTTTCCAGTAATAGATTGTTTAAATTTTGGTGATGATTCTATATTTCTGGTAGAGATGTCTAACGAGTTCCACATTCTAATAGTACTAGGTAAAAATGATTTTTCATACAAGACTAATCGACACATGGGTATAATGTAATCTTGACCATTTCTCAAATTGTATCTACTGATTTCGTTTACTCTATTGGTTACGATATCATGTAGATATGAAGGAGCTAAATTTTGTTGTATTTTATAAAACAATAACAACTTTCTCTGTTTCCGTCTGTCTTCAAGTTTTTCCCAACCGGTTTCATTATATAGAGACACCCTACTTGCAAATAAAGGCAAACCTGTAACTATTCTGGCGGCTTCTAGTTGGACTTTTTCTAATTTATCACAGTCTGTATAATTACAACCATCCCACACTTCGCTCGCATATTCTAAAATAGGTCTGATGAATACAATATACAGTTTAGATAAAATTTCTTTATTTACAGTAAATTTCAATTTTCGTAAAACAGATAAATGCTTAGAGGCTGATCTTACAATATTGGAGATATGTGTTTCCCACTTACCATTTTCATTAAAAGTTACTCCTAAGTGTTTATGTGTAGCACTGTTCGTAAGCGTGGTATTATTAAAAGTCAACTGAACATCTAATCTGTCTAAAGAGCCATTAAAAAGAACCACATCAGTTTTATTAGGGTTGAAATTCACATTCCATTTCTTAGACCAGTTATCAATAACTGCTAAATCGCGGTTCATATAATGTTCAATTTCTGCAGCACTATTTGAAGAATATGCTAGTGAAGTGTCGTCGGCAAACATTCTAGACATCGAAAATAGGTTTTCACAAATGTCATTGATATACAATAAAAATAAAAATGGTCCTAAAACAGAACCTTGTGGTACACCAGCTTTTATGTAACCTGTGTAAGAGACAGCGTCACGTAAATATACAATTTGATTTCTACCACTTAAATAATCTTTCAGTTTTTTGTTTTAATGTGTGGAGCAAACGAGTGTTTGTTTATTCCAAAAATACCTTTCACTTACTGGACCATTAACTTACATTATTATTGTGTACAATAGTGTATTACGTCAATGTTTACAGTATTATTACACTACATGTACCATATGTAAGTGTCGGTCCTATCAATTCATTACATCATTATAATTATAGTAAAAGAAACGTCACTGGTTTCAGGGACGTACTTACATACCTACTATGTACGTACTTACATACCTACTATGTACGTACTTACATACCTACTATGTACGTACTTACATACCTACTATGTACGTACTTACATACCTACTATGTACGTACTTACATACTTACTATGTACGTACTTACATACTTACTATGTACGTACTTACATACCTACTATGTACGTACTTACATACCTACTATGTACGTACTTACATACCTACTATGTATGTCCCTGCTGGTGTTATTAATGATATTATTTCTGTTCTAGAATTAATGTAATTAAATTTCAATCCTTAAGTAGTACTAGTGATACTGAACTGATAAAGTCTGTGTGTAAATCTATCCGATTTACATTAAGTTTATAAATGTTTCTCTTTCATCAACTATTATTGCCTAAATTTAGTATATTTGATGTCTATGTTTATGCTGCTATGTGGATTGTACCACCAGACCCTAAGGTGAAAATATCAAGAATTACCAAGTTAAATTCCAATACTAAATTATCTGCCCCTAGTTTGAATCAGACATATCCCAGGGACCAAACTCATAAAGCTCAAGTTTATTTATAACTTTGATACTCTAGAGACAGTGGGCCAAACTATCGCTGAATATATACTAGCTTTCTGTGATATGTTTTTGTAATATTTCTCTGCTTGTTAAATACAGTTTCTCGATCCTATCGTATATCGTATATTTCAAATATGTTTTACATATGATCGAAACATTATTTAATAATATCCTACATTATCTATTAAGTCAGTTCATGAATAATCCTGGTCTGGTTACCAAAAGCCTGAACAGCTTAACGAAGTATTTTCAAACTGTCATTTGAATACAGTAATAGTTATATAATAGACTTTTTTTTACCGTTTTTACGTCAAGCTAACAAGTTGATTACCAAGGACTCATGGAGACAGCCGTCATTACTGTAACATCAATGGTTCCGATTGTCAAGTATGTTCCTATGAACTTCGGCCCTCTGACTTGTAGTTGTCACACTTCATACGAGTGTCTCGTGCCACTTTTAGTATGTCACGTAAAGCTCAAGGTCAGAATAATAACTCCAATATCAAGGTCAAATGTTTACGAAATTATATGAGTATTTTCTTATTAGGTACGCCCATTCAGGATCCCACTGCAGCAAATGGTGCCTAGTACAGTCGGGGTCGAGGGGGCAGGGGGTGGGGTGGGTGAGGGTCAAAATACCAAACTTTTGACATGCTTTGCCTTTTCTCTTCTCTCATGCTTTCTCATTTTAGCAGCTGGCATTGTCTCCACTTCGGTAGAGGCGACTAATTTTGAATATTATTTTTTCAGCTTATTTTCGCAACAATTTTCTTTTGCCTGACGTCTCCCTTGACACTGACTGGTTGTCATATCAGGGTTGTCGACCCGGTAAAGCGTCCTTCCTGCTGGGTGTATGTGCGGCAGTATACAGGGTGCACGCGATATTTCGAAAATAATCTGTTTTGTGTGTAGCTGGAGCAGCCCTATAGGGAGAATGTGGATGCCTATTATGTATTGTGCTTCTATCTGGACCATTTTCTACATATAAGTTTTCAGTGAGGAAGCACAATAAAATCGGCGTGAGTGAATGCCACATCGATACAACATATGTCGAACGGGTCAGAGGTCAACCCAATTAATATTAAATGAAAGGCCTGTATTGCGAGTACTCGTTATATACTAAAACCAGGTTAAAGGTCTGCAAAATATGTTATCGTATAATTGTATGGGTTGGATGTTTGGCTATTCTACCGATACGATTGCCGCACGTATACATAGTCGTTTATTGGCGGGTCGACGTCAAGGAAATGACGTCATTTCGAAAGGGAAAGGTTACACATATATTTCCATAAGCACCTTGTTTACACACGTGTTTTAAGATAGGCATGTTTACAGTAATTTTATAAGGTCTCTCGAAACAATCCTCTATTGTCTTACTAGATTTAAAAAAGTGACCTTTGACCTAAAGAACATAAAAAACACATTCATTCAATTGATGCGATGACTCGCAGTCTAGAAAAGTGTATGGACTTGCACGATTTCCGATAGGCTTTACATCTCTGTCAAGCATTAAGAGATACTTTAAATCGGATATTGTAACTCCCGGTATACGGCGATGCGTGATATTGTAACTTCCGGTATACGACGATGTGTGATATTGTAACTTCCGGTATACGACGATGCATGGTAGCCACACATCCGCCAATCTATAATATATACATAATGTATGCCTACTATGGTTTCTTGGACCAAATGACTACAGTACTGTACCAGGAACCAAAATTAGCCATATTTAGTCCCAAGGCTGAGATGCATATTTTAAGATGGTCATCGCCGAAGCAAATTATTTTTCTGATTTTAAAATTGAATAAAACGCAAATTTAAGTTCGTCTTTTTCCGTAAATATAGTTCACATTTCTCTTGGTTCCAAAAAATGCGTAATTACATAAATACAGATGGAAATCCCTGATCGATTTAACTCGTCGAAATATTCTATATCAATAAGGGCTTAATGAATGAAAATCTATCTTAAAAAAAATAAAAATAACATCCGATCTTTGAAGAAAGTCGTTTTTGAAATGAAAATAAAGCTCCCAGTGCTACTGGAATATTGACGGGACCGATGTATAATTTCAACCAAACAAAGGTTGCACAGTAGCCTCGTTTTCGATATTATCGCATCTAACCGTTAGATAAGGTTATTTATAGTATTTTCCTGGTCAAGCTTGACACTAGATTATCCTATAATGTCAGTGAAAGAAGGAATGGCCATCTGGAGGGAAAATGTTTTATGTGTGAAATTTGATATTTTCTCGATATTGTATTACGTAGGCTAAGAGGACCCGATTTATCAAGGTATTACATGTCATGGATAATCATGATTTACGGCCAGGTGTGAAGCAGACAGTCAGGAAGAATGGTTCAAACTCCCCGGGATAAATATAAAAATTCTAATCTCGGTCTTATAACCTGAAACTTTCTCTCGGACTAAACCTCAAAAGTCATAACCTGAAACTTTGATCTCTTACAAAACCTTTGGAAACTTCTCAATCCCACTTAGTTTTCAAACCTTACCCTCAAGATGTTTTTTAAATTCTTAATTGACCAATAAAGACCCATGTTATTGTGTATTGATCAGAAATCGGTCATTCAGGAAGTACCGGAAATAGCAATCCCGTAAGTACAATATGTTACTGATGTAAAGACACAAGTCAAAACCCACATACATCACTGGTAGCAGGAACCATGCAGAACAGTACAAAACACACGGATATGTCATCCTGAACTCGTCGGGTATTGTCGCTTAAATGTAATCCCCCCGAGGAGTTCCGGGTGATGCGTATCATATCTAAATGGCCGACAATCATATTGTACTACGCTATATTTATCAACACCCACGTCATATATTAATTCGTACTAGCTGAAGTGTTTGTAAGCTTCTGAGGTAGTTTAGCGCACCCCCGTCACTTTCATAGGTTCAAACCATTATTTCTATCATGTACATCATGTACATGGCGGTTTGAAAATTAAGCGGCGTTTCACTCCGTTCTCATTCATTACCGATATTCATACGCAAAGTATTAACACATAAAATGAAGGCGAAAATGACTATTTTTTTAAGTAAAAACAAAATTACGAAGCTACATTGTTATAACACGAATGTACATTCTGTATATGAATTGTGTAACATGGAATCACGAATCCTACTCGTTCCGACTCGTACCAGAGAATCTCATTATTAAGATTACTTTGCGGAATTAAAAAAAATGACTTAACGTGTTAGTTTTGAAAACAAGATGACAGTCACCGGTTTTGGAATCCCTTAGTATGCTAACTTCATCAGTGATATATTGAAGTAAATTTAGGCTGGCAATAATGCTTTTTATTTCAGCTATTTTTACAATATGACGTTGAGTTTTGAACGCGAGTAAAACAGCAAAAATGTTTAAATAATAATACAAATTCACAAAATTTTATAACAATTTTGTAATTTATTAATAAAATGTCCCTCCGTACATGAGGTGACGTACATGGTTACGTTTCCAGTTTGGACTCCCGTCATGACAAAGTAGACAGATTTACAAGATGTACAAACAAATCATTAAGAAAACATTCATAAAAAATATATCATGAAATTAAAATATTGCATAATCAACTATAAAGATGACGAGCAGAAAAATATCAGCATTGTTTTGTTAATTTTCTAAAGTATTTCGTAAAATTCTCTAAATTTATTTCATTTAAAAGCTTTAAAAATAGAAATTTGTCATGAACAGAAAAATGAAGGCCTCGGATTTTGTTATTCATTAAAATATGAGCGCATATGTGCTGACCACATAATACTGTTATTATTTTATAGGAAGAACGAGATAGCTTTGGCTAAAATCAATGTACATGCATTATATATAAGAGTATATTAAAGTATAGACTATGTAATGCGCATGACTAATCGTCCCATCTCATACGACAAACAAATTACTGACGCCCGATGCACTAATTGTACCTTTACGAAGAAGAGTTCTGGGAAATAATTACTTCCGGTCCAAGTGTCGCAGATGTTTTGACACACTTTCTGCCAAACTTTTTTTAAAATTTGTTTAATGTATAATCCACTGGAGATCACCTTCCATTTTAATTCCAGTCGAACATTATCACGTACTTTGAATGATAACATCTTATAATAGTTTGCCAGAGTGTTTCCATGGTAACAGGCTTGTCGAATTTCCTCTTCAAGGGGTGTGTAACAGTACGATCGATATACTACTGCTGATCAACAGATGTTAAAGCTCGGCCGTGTTGGTATCCCGTGTGTAGACACACACATGCATCCTTACCTAGCAAAGTGACTGACTTTCCAAGCTGACGTAAATTTGTTAAATTAACACCGCACATCCCAATTCATGACGTAACCAATCACAACGCATAAATCATGTTAACGAACCTATCTCAAAGCACTGTACGAATTCATCTGTCTGCATTATTCATCCTTGCCATTTAATTTTAAAACTCTTCGGGGTTCCTCCAAAAATAACGGGGGCTCAGTCTAGCTTTCCGTCTAACGAAGCACCGGCTTTGTAGACAACCAGATGTCGGCAAAAGTTCGCAAGTTCATGCATAAAAGTAAGGTCATGTTTCCCCATGCGAGGCACTTCAGTGAGGTTTTGGATCGTCCATCATTCCCATCCGCACAACATGTTGCCCAAACTTGCAACAAAACAACTTGCAAAAAACTTAGCAACGTTTTATTTTTGCAATTTTTTCGAAATTCTGCTTTTCCAAAAAGTCAGGTAGTATGTACAAGGCTATTTGTACAGGTGTGTCCAAAATTCATAGAAGTCTTTTTAATTTGATCGATCAGACCCGGCACGTCAGTATCAGCAGTAAAAAGATACAATTATACTAGTAAACTTTCATAAAATGGATGCATGCATATTCGAATAGTTAATAGTTCATTTGTCTCCTTACTTATTCTCGAGCGATCGCCTGTGGAGTCATTCCCTGGACCTCTTGAGCTTCTTGTACTAGCGCACAAATTCCACAAAAACACCATGTAAGTAAGTCCGACACAGCTGAGCCGTCAATACCTTTAGCTTCCCTGATTTTCCCACGGATTTTCATCACCGCGTAAAAATTAACTAAAGGCACCATTGATGCGAGCCCGCAAAGGAAACACCCTTCTCCCACAGCTTCGGCATTTTTACCGAACTGATAACATGGCACAAAATATGATACCAGGCACAAACCGATGTTGTCGAAACATCCAAAGAGACCATGTTGAAACTCTCCCATTTTGAGTATTAGTTGTGTAGCTTCTCCGTCTGACGAGATACAAGCTTATAGTGACAGTCTGTCGTGTGTCTGACCGAGTGTGTATGCCACGCCTTTCTAGAAGCGCTGCTGATGCACGGAGCATGCGTACTGGCCAACTATTTTATATAGCCTAAGCTTGTTTCTGAGAGGGACACGAAAGGTGTATGTTTGGGAGTTTATTTAACACAATGACAATTTTGTGCTGAATGTTAAATATTTATTTGATTTAATCATGACACGTGACAAGAAATAAAAGGAAAGTTTGCAGTTAAGTAAGGGGTGAGATAACAGAAGTTTGATGAATTATGAGATAATAAAGACACAGGCGAAGAAAACCCCGTGAGCGCCTCATTGTGGCATCGGAGGAATTTGCCCCTTGGGATGTTACACATGACAAGATAGCGCCAGCAGGCACACCAATTAGTTTATGAAGCGTCCCGCTGACCCCAAAGGCGCATCCGGATTCAGAACAAATATAATGTGTGTCGTATTTACAAGTTTTGAATGAGTAAAATATTACTTGCATTTCAAATCCAGTTTGAAATGTCCCAGTGGCAATTAGCGTGTATGTTAGACTTTTTTCTCCGATATCACAAGTTTGAAAGCAACCCATGTGAAACGTACATCTGTTAGCGTAGTTTTGTTGTGTAAACCCATTATACACATGTATAAAACAGTTGTGCGTCACGCACATGTTCATCTTACACTGTTCGGAAATTTTATCTACACAAACAATAACACCGCCTGTATATGTAAGATATAGATATTTATATTCCATACGCTGCTTTTAGGCCATTCTCATAATTATCTGGCCGTTTTAAAGACGTATTTCCCCAGTAATGTAACGCCCACACAAAGGTTCCCAGTAAAACGCGTAACAACGTTTTGTATAAATTAAGGAGTGAAGCTACATTTTGTATTGACACGACAGGGCAAACTCGAAGTGGGCGCAAACTCAAACTTCACGCATAGTCAGCTTAATACAAGAGAAAATCAAGAGTTGTAACAAACTCGAAGATAGTCGGCTTACTACACAAGAAAAAATAAATCCAATATATTACTATATATATATATTCATCGAAACGTAAACGTTTTCTATAATACTGAAGTGCTTTAGTTACGAATAAGAATTGTGTCGGTCCATAAATGTTCGTCATCGTCAACCCAACACAAGCGATGACCGGATGTTTCAACAGCTCGAGATTTACGATTTAACAATGCGATACAATGACATTTTTGTGTACAAATGGCGTTTCAGTAATTTCAGAGTCTGCAATTTCGGATAGAAGTTTATATGTGTTTTATTACGCATGTGAAAAAGTTGTGAATATCACACACTTATCTATGACAAGTTCAAGTGGCCTTTAAATAAGTAAAAATAGCAATATGACAGGTATTCAATTTTTAAGATTTTAAAATTATTTCAAGATTTTTATTTATTTTTTATCTTTTATATTTTGGTTTCAGACATCACATCACAAGGCCATTATTCACTAATATGTATTTGTTCAGAATGACCAATCTTCAGAATTTTAGGTTTTACCAGAAACACATATTAGGTCATATGTTATATATGTTTATGGTTTTAAAGTGGACTGAGAAATCAATGGGTTTGATAATGAGACTGAATCTATGGTAATGGAATAATCAAACGTGCTCAAATATAATCATTAGTATAAAATGCATAATCTATGCAATACTCGAATTTATTGCGATATCCAATTCTACAGAGCTGTACGTAACACTTACATTTTGTACCTGTAATGATTTAATTTAGTTTAAACATATTTTATTGTCAATTAAGTGAACAAAAGGATAAGGCACAAGTTATGTCAACTTATTGACGCCCTCTCCTAAATACAGTATAATATCTATTGGCCTAGACAATATTAATGAAATATAACACATTATATACATGTATATATAATACGAATGCATATCTTAAAATCTTTTGCTGGACTTTATAAAATAATGCACATGTCTGAAAATATTTAGATTTACATTATCGGCATACAGATTGTTACCATACAATAAAGTATTCAATGTTATATTAATATTTAAGTTTCTTAAATTGTCAAATAAAATGCCTCTGCAATTTACATACTTTTCACATTCAAAGAAATAATGATAGGCACTCTCGCAACGATTTCCACAACTACAATCTGGACTATTTATGAGATTTACACGGAACAAATCATAATTCAATGCACTGCATCTATGTCGTAATTTAGTATGGATAATATTTGTCTTTCTGTCACCAAAATTATAAAATGTTGGGTATTTATCTTCATCAGACCTGGATATACTTTTTTTAAAAGTTGCCAAGGAAGGAGATGATCTAGTAGATTCATCCAGGTCATTCCACATGTGTAGAGATGAAGGTATAAAGGAGGAGGTAGTAAGGGAGAGTCTGTAGTGGGGAATTCTGTAATATTGTTAGTTCGTAAGATGTAGTTGTTAGTATCGCCGACATTTGGAGGAAGAAGAGAATTAAGATAATGTGGAGTTAAGTTCCTATCCATTTTGTAGAATAGACTTAATTTTCTTCGTTTTCGTCTCTCAGAGAGTGTCTCAAGGCTCGTTTCCGAGTATAAAGCTGAAACATTTACATATGATGGTAAACCAGTGATAATTCGGAATTTTTAATGATATAGGTCAACTTAGTCCGACTTTCCTCTGGCCCTGACACCAGACATGACCAGAGGTAATTCGGCTAGGGTCAACTATGCCCAATATTCTTGTAATGGATTTTGGCGTATTTGTACGTGACCTGAGCAAGCATTAAATTATCTTCTCACATGACATATGCAGAAATGCTTAAGCAATCAAAAATGACGAAGAGTTATCTGAGGACAAATACTGATAACCCATTTCTTTACCTATATATATTTATATTATATTATATTCTGGTAGTCTCCTATCAGCTAGTTTATCGGTAAGCCCGTCATACTGTTGACCGTCACAGAAAGGTACAACTTCTCACAGACTGAAAACAGGTCCAACGTCCATAACAATCTCCCGGTACGTGATCTTCCCTGATAAGTTTCAGACCTGGATGTCACCTGTGTAGATTTTAAAGTCATCTTTAACTCGCCTACACACCGCCCTGTTCTATCTACAGGTAAATCGAAGTGTTATCAGCACCTGTTGCCTACCACGCGTGACCGCATACCTGAGAGAAAAGGTTTGGACCTATGGGAGTGTTATTAGTCAGGGTGTTTTCTAATTGTGTACTGTATATGTAACATTCAACGTATCCGCTCCAGTTCGCTCCGATGTTTACAATGTACAGGGAAAACTCTCCCCAACCTAGACAGTGCTTTAAAATATAGGGGGTTCTGTGAAACGAGTCTAATTTTTATTGCAAATGTTCTACTTGTAAGTCTCGTTCTTTAAATAATGTATATATCGTTTATCACAGAACTCAGAGAACTTACATCTTGACAGATTTTAAAATCAAAATGTGGTGGTGAAATCAGATGGAGGCAACATTTTATTGTGCCATTTCCAATGCACGGCGTCACGTCATTGTTCATATTATGACGTCATAATAGACAACCAATGAAAAACAGGCCCAGAGTAATTAGGGTAACGTGAAGACTGGTCCCTTGTCGCAAGAACATTAAAATTATAAATAAAATTGATATGTGGGAAGAAAATCTAGTATTAGGATCTAGCTGAACTATTCTGTGTAAACCACAACAGCACAGCCGGTCTACGGTCAGTACCTGGCAACTACCCCACCTAGGTTTCGAACTCGCAAGGTGGAGGGCTAGTGATAAAGTGTCGGGACACCTTAACCACTCGGCCACCGCGGCCCCTAGAATGGACAAGATTGGTTAGGGTTAGGGTGAAAGAGTCTGTCATTGTCATGGTTGCCATTCACGATTGTGGCTTAAATTGATTGAGCATCCGCCTTATTCACCTGATCTCGCTCCATCAGACTTTCATCTACTTCCTCAACTGAAACCAACTATTTCAGCCACCCTAGCCTTAACCCTAACCTTAGCATGCAGTGGATGACTTTCTGAACAGACGAAAACAGGAGTTCTAAATGAAAGGGATTATGTTGAAAAATAATACAATACGTCCGGCAAAATTCAAATTCTTCAATACGAGGCTCACAATATATCATTATCAATATATCAAAGAATTATACAAAATACACACAAGACATTATCATCTTTCTATACAAATTGAGAGATTCAAAAGAACTTTTTTTTTGTTTAACGTCCTATTAACAGCCAGGGACATTTAAGGTAGCACACTACAGTAGGACAGCCTGGCCATGGGCAATTTTTTTGTTAAGCAAATAACTCCTGTATTATGATATGCATAAAAAATGAAAAAATAAATGTACACTATAATTGGTATATTCAGTATGAAGAAGTACATACAGGCTTCACATTTGTTAAAACAAAAATTAATAAATTGGTTCCGGATTTTAAATTTCCGGATTTTCCGCAAGTGTGTTTACACAGGAAATTTAGTTTTGCCTACAGCGAAAAAATGATGCCCACAGTAAAGGTGAGATAGCGGAAAAACTTAATTTACAACATATGTCAAAACAAGATTAATTCTGTCTTTGGGGTAGAGATATTTAATTTTAAATAGGTTTCAGAAAAAAAATTGTGTAGAGAATTGTGTTATTTTGGGTCAAATATCATAATATTTTGCAATTTTTGAGCATTTTGTTACCATGGTATTCACAGCTCTAAAAATCACAGAAAATATCAGTTAACTTATCCTTCAGAGCTGTATTAAAATTGCAAATGTTTTACAGATTACAAATATATATACTTTATTAGAGTTTATATGTAGGGTTAACTGGCAATGTTTACATATCTAAGACATGTGTCATATTTTTCAAAATTGGGCATTTTTACTGTACACTGCTACCTAAGGACGTGCCAGGTTTTGGAGGTGGAGGAAAGCCGTACCCGGAGAAAAACCACCGGCCTACGGTCCGTACCTGGCAACTGCCCCAATTAGGTTTCGAACTCGCGACCCAGTGGTGGAGGGCTAGTGATAAAGTGTCGGTATACCTTAACCACTCGACCACCGCGGCCCCTTACAAAAGAATAAAAC
Source organism: Pecten maximus (assembly GCF_902652985.1). Lineage (NCBI taxonomy): Eukaryota > Metazoa > Mollusca > Bivalvia > Pectinida > Pectinidae > Pecten > Pecten maximus. The sequence continues at coordinate 15,476,120 of NC_047033.1, read as the reverse complement.
AGAAAAAGTACCGAAAATAAAACAACTTCTCATTTTGTCGTCGATTCCCTTACAAAACTATGGGCATTTAGACATTTACATCGTCTGGAATCACTTTCACCGGCATCGCTTTGACAGACATCTTAACATTTGCACCCTAACACAACACTACTTCAAAACCATTACATAATGGGCCTTTTGATCCCCGCATGCGGCGTTTACTTTGAACGTGTCATTCAGTTGTATGTAAGACATGCTCTCGTTTGATATGATCACGTTACCATGGTGCATATTTATGTATGAAAACATCAGATACGCTACCGACTAGAGGCTGAATTAGATCGTTTTTTCATCCTTTTACCAAGACAGACGACGTAACGTCTAGCAGTCAATATTAGGGTCGGAAACCTGTCGGTCAGTGCAGCGCTAAACTGTTCTATATATAGACAACAGATTAACGAACTGAATGACACATCTTCTGCATCCAGGAAGGTTTGTCATATTGTCAATTCCCAACTTGAGTACTGTAGCCAGGGTTTATACGAGGAACGGTGTCAAGGGGGACGTCAAGGGGGACACCAACAGACAGTCTCATTGAGGAACGGTGTCAAGGGGGACACCAACAGACAGTCTCATTGAGGAACGGTGTCAAGGGGGACACCAACAGACAGTCTCATTGAGGAACGGTGTCAAGGGGGACACCAACAGACAGTCTCATTGAGGAACGGTGTCAAGGGGGACACCAACAGACAGTCTCATTGAGGAACAGTGTCAAGGGGGACACCAACAGACAGTCTCATTGAGGAACAGTGTCAAGGGGGACACCAACAGACAGTCTCATTGAGGAACGGTGTCAAGGGGGACACCAACGGGCAGTCTTATTGAGGGACGGTGTCAAGGGGGACACCAACAGACAGTCTTATTGAGGAACGGTGTCAAGGGAGACACCAACAGACAGTCTCATTGAGGAACGGTGTCAAGGGGGACACCAACAAACAGTCTCATTGAGGAACGGCACCAACAGACAGTCTCATTGAGGAACAGTGTCAAGGGGTAGGGCATCTAGACCTGTACTAATGGAAACGCTCTTGACCTGTACTAATGGAAACCCTCTAGACCTTTAAGAATGGAAACCCTCTAGACCTGTACTAATGGAAACCCTCTAGACCTGTACTGATGGAAACCCTCTAGACCTGTAAGAATGGAAACCCTCTAGACCTGTACTGATTAAAACCCTCTAGACCTGTAAGAATGGAAACCCTCTAGACCTGTACCGATGGAAACCCTCTAGACATGTACGGATGGAAACCCTCTAGACCTGTATGGATGGAAACACTCTAGACCTGTAGGAATGGAAACCCTCTAGACCTGTAGGGATGGAAACCCTCTAGATATGTACTGATGGAAACCCTCTAGACATGTACAGATGGAAACCCTCTAGACCTGTACAGATGGAAACCCTCTAGACCTGTACTGATGGAAACCCTCTAGACCTGTACTAATGGAAACCCTCTAGACCTGTACTGATGGAAACACTCTAGACATGTACTGATGGAAACACTCTAGACCTGTACTGATGAAAACCATCTATACTTGTATAGATTGAAACCCTTTAGACCTGTGTGGATGGAAACCCTCTAGACATGTACTGATGGAAACCCTCTAGACCTGTACTGATGGAAACCCTCTAGACCTGTACTGATGGAAACCCTCTAGACCTGTACGGATGGAAACCCTCTAGACCTGTACTGATGGAAACCCTCTAGACCTGTACTGATGGAAACCCTCTAGACCTGTACTGATGGAAACACTCTAGACCTGTATGGATGGAAACCCTCTAGACCTGTACTGATGGAAACACTCTAGACCTGTAGGAATGGAAACCCTCTAGACCTGTGTGGATGGAAACACTCTAGACATGTACTGATGGAAACCCTCTAGACCTGTACTGATGGAAACCCTGTAGACCTGTACTGATGAAAACCAGCTATACCTGTATGGATGGAAACCCTCTAGACCTGTATGGATGGACTCATCTAGACCTGTATGAATAGAAACCCTCTAGAGCTGTACTGATGGAAACCCTCTAGAGCTGTACTAATGGAAACCCTCTAGACCTGTACTGATGGAAACCCTCTAGACCTGTACTGATGGAAACCCTCTAGACCTGTACTGATGGAAACCCTCAAGACCTGTAGGGATGGAAACCCTCTAGACTTGTACTGATGGAAACCCTATAGACCTGTAGGAATGGAAACCCTATAGACCTGTATGGATGGAAACCCTCAAGACCTGTAGGAATGGAAACCCTATAGACCTGTACTGATGGAAACCCTCTAGACCTGTACTGATGGAAACCCTCAAGACCTGTAGGGATGGAAACCCTCTAGACGTGTACTGATGGAAACCCTATAGACCTGTAGGAATGGAAACCCTATAGACCTGTACTGATGGAAACCCTCAAGACCTGTAGGGATGGAAACCCTCTAGACTTGTACTGATGGAAACCCTATAGACCTGTAGGAATGGAAACCCTATAGACCTGTATGGATGGAAACCCTCTAGACCTGTAGGGATGGAAACCCTCTAGACCTGTATGGATGGAACCCCTCTAGACATGTACTGATTGAAACCCTATAGACCTGTACTGATGGAACCCCTATAGACCTGTACTGATGGAAACCCTCTGGACCTGTACTGATGGAAACCCTCTAGACCTGTACTGATGGAAACCATCTAGACCTGTACTGATTGAAACCCTTTAGACCTGTATGGATTGAAACCCTCTGGACCTGTATGGATGGACTCATCTAGACCTGTACTGATGGAAACCCTATAGACCTGTACTGATGGAAACCATCTAGACCTGTACTGATGGAAACCCTCTAGACCTGTACTGATTGAAACCCTCTAGACCTGTACTGATGGAAACCCTCTAGACATGTACGGATGGAAACCCTCTAGACCTGTACTGATGGAACCCCTATAGACCTGTAGGGATGGAAACCCTCTAGACCTGTACTGATGGAAACCCTCTAGACCTGTACTGATGGAAACCCTCTAGACCTGTACTGATGGAAACCCTCTAGACCTGTAAGAATAGAAACATTCTAGACATGTACTGATGGAAACCCTCTAGACCAGTACGGATGGAAACCCTTTAAACCTGCACTGATGGAAACTCTATATATAGACCTGTGTGGTAGAAACCCTATATATAGATATGTGTGGTAGAAACCCTATATATAGACCTGTGTGGTAGAAAACCTATATATAGACCTGTATGGTAGAAACTCTATATATACCTGTGTGGTAGAAACCCTATATATAGACCTTTATGGTAGAAACCCTATATATAGACCTTTATGGTAGAAACCCTATATATAGACCTGTGTGGTAGAAACCGTATATATAGACCTGTGTGGTAGAAACCGTATATATAGACCTGTGTGTAGAAACCCTATATATAGACCTGTGTGTAGAAACCCTATATATAGACCTGTGTGGTAGAAACCCTATATATAGACCTGTGTGGTAGAAACCCTATATATAGACCTGTGTGGTAGAAACCCTATATATAGACCTGTGTGTAGAAACCATATATATAAACCTGTGTGGTAGAAACCCTATATATAGACCTGTGTGGTAGAAACCCTATATATAGACCCGTGTGTACCAAGTATGATGTACACACATTATATGAGCAAGTCTGAACAGCTTATTTCAAACATTTCGATTTCAAAAGCATCATTCAGATACTTTATTTTGTATGTAGACGGTACCAACAAAATAACGGTTGTTATTGGTGTGAAGCTTGTATTTGTTTACTCAAAACTGAAATAACCTAACTCCTAATAGTAATACTCCACAGGATGACTATGTGATGCAGTGTTTAATTTACCGTACCACGTGACTTGTTGTCATGATCACCACTCGAGGTCTTTACTCTAGATAAGATGGGTCCTGGCCTAATATTTCCTGAAGGACTGACCACCGCTGGGTCGGTTATCAGACCGCGTCCAATAATTAGGCTGCGAGTCGGGATACGGACAATGTGTCAAGGTGGGTTATCATTGCTGGACTGACTGTAATGGGAACTCATTATTATCACAGGGTAGTGTGTGAAAGGTCTAGCCCCGCGGCGGTCGGTCAACTACATTTAACAAACAAACAAACAGAAGATTATGCAATATAAATAGTATTCAATTATTTCCATTTAGACTGATTTGTAGATATAACCTATACAGTTTATCAGATGAAGGCCTCGAGACCTTTTGATATTTAATAAAAAGCCCCGAGTTCCCTCTGGCCACAAACATGAGATGTTTGGTGGCGGGCAAACCTTCTATATGAAAACGCTTAATTCTCCGAGCGGTTTGTAATCATTATAGTTTTAGTGTGGAATATAAAATGAATTATGGCTTTGAATATATTGATAACTGCAATATCAGTGTATTAGATAAGTATACATTTATATCAACATCACAGCAAACTACTTTGTATATACCTACATTCAGGTGTACAGTAAGTTCACCAAGTCCCTTGACGACGAGGACTTTTTTTCCAATCTACTCATGTTTTGTTTTGGTTTTTTTTCTGGACGGATTATTTACACCAGGGACGTCCCTGTTTCATACTTGCCAACTTTTTAAAATTCTCATGGGGGAGAAAGTGCGTGGGCGACATTTTTTTGACCGGAAAACACATTTCACGCGCGACACATTTAGCAAACAAAAACTAAGGGGAGATAATTTGCTATTGGAAAATAAATTCCTTGCATGAACACTTAAGCTTCCTTCCCTCACTGAAAAAAAGGTGGGAAAAAACTTATTTCAAGCTTGGCCAATGATCTTTTTTATTCAAGTTTGGAAAGATAATTCTTTAAGCAACAAGTTACAAGAAAAAAAAAAAAACTGCAAAATTACATCATTTTTAATTATTTCTGGAAATGATTTAACTCACTGTTCACTCTAAATAAAAGTATTTACTTAGATATGTTATGAAAATTATGTTGTAAGATAGATGTCAGTCAATTAAATGCAAATTATCACAATGATATCGCTTTCTATCAAGCTTTCTCTCCAGCAGTAAACTTCAAAAGAAAATACCTAAACTGTCACGATAAATATCTAGAGTACAATATAATATCTGAATGAAATTTCAAATGTTTCCTTTGGATTACAACAAAGACAATAATACAAAAAATAAAATAAAAAGGGCTGTACCAGCCGTTGTAATCACTATATAGGCTTACAACTCAGTACTTTGTAGGTGGGGACTGATACTTAAATTCAAAGTTTTAACATGACAGTATTTAGTTTAAGAAAGTGAGTATTTGTGGACATGTTTCTGTCTTTCAAAATGTGAATTGGGAAAGTTTCTGCCAAAATAAGTCTCTGCTAATTGACACGAAGTATGCTGATGCTACAGTGATTGAAACGACGTTACCTACCGGCAACCAGGCCTTCGGCCTATATGGTCGTTATTGTGAATTTATTTCCTTGTGCTAATTATCTAAAGATCAGCCAATGTTTAAATGTAGTTAACATTTCAATAAGTAATCTGTCAAATTTGATACTCCGTTGATAACATTGCCAGTGTTGTTTTCACTTTTTCTGTCCGAGATATACTGTCAAGTAGAGGTCGTTTATGCGCTTAACATCAAAGGCAGTATACGAAGCCATTTACAAGCGTTTAATCAACCATGACTGACCTGCTACAAAACCTTCACCACGCGTCCTCAGCTTAATTGGTTTTAATTAATTGTTTATTTATCGGGGTATTGTCACCCCTTGCAGCCAGTGAAGTGTCAGAATTTCGTTACGGTCTGTGAGCAGGTCTCTGAGGTCAGTTAACTGACCAATGCCCCACACATATGCCTTTCACCAGCCAGCAAGCGTTACCTGTCATAGGCCTAAGTGAATCTAACAAGATGAATAGGGGCTCCATACGGGGTTATCAAGACATATTCTCCAAAATCGGGAGAATACACTATGTTTTATCTATACGATCGGGAGACGGGGCAGGGTGTCTGGAATCGGGAAATTCCCGACTAAATCGGGAAAGTTGGCAAGTATGCTGTTTCCTTATCTCTCCTTACCTTGTCCACTTTAAATTCTTGCCATTTCCCTTCCACTGATGTCTATCTATATATAACATATATACGTTCCAATCTACATTACACCCTCCGATTGTCCTTATTAACAAGTGTAATTAATATAAGTTGATATCAGTTTCGTTATTGTTGTAAAATATTTCGATTTAGATAGAAATAATTCGATGATAATATAAAGTAAGTTGTTTATTGCGGACAAACACCGTATTAATTACCAAGGACACACTGGTCTGTGTCAGGTCTATAACAGCGACAAATTATGTGCGAAACAATTTAGTTTATCACGTGAACGTAATCAATAGAGCGACAATCTCGTTACTATAGCAACGGATTTGTGATGTTATGACAACCTCTACATGTATATATAGGCGGTCCCAAGGAGGAGGGCATGCCACCTAACTCGTCCCGGATTATGTTTCCACTGCGTCGCGAGTTGAGATGATTATAATTAACCTAAATCGAGTAAAACCCACATCATCAGCTGTTCAGCTTGTCTACACTATATCATAGACGTATATATACGTCTCTGACTATATTGACTACTTTATGTGTTTATACATAGTTTGTATCTGTAAATATAGACTGGCCTCCTGTCTCTAGAATTTTAAAATTATAAATAACATTGAGCTTTATGATTTTGATCCCTAGGATATGTCTGATAACTAAGTTACCTAAGTTTCAAACTAGGGGCAGATAATCTAGTATTAGAATTTAGCTTGGCAACATTTAACGAAACAACTTAGGGTCTGGTGGCCAGTCTACTGTAAATATTACATAGACTCGTCTACACTTTTGTCTGTGGACTTAAGCAAGTCTAAGGTATAGGGCGAATAGCAAAATAAAAATGTGTCTACCCTAATTTGTATTATATCTTCATCTTAAAAACAGCCTCTTTTAAAGGAAGTTGACAAAGAGACTAAACGCCTTTCCATGAAGTGTATCCTTAAGATTATTGTATTGTTTTGTTGAAATAATTGTACAAAGAAAAAATCAAAAGCACAAATAAATTGATACGATTTTTAATTATTTCATTGAATGCGACGCTACTGATAATAATGGTGTGGATGAGCAAATTATATTGAATGTAGAAATGTATAGCAATGTAATAAATGATGCAATCTAATTAAAATCTAGATTGTCATTCTCATTACGTTACATGAACATCTTACGGCATCGTAGAAAACAAACTAGAGTGATAAGTCATTGGTCAAAAATGTTGTTTAGCGAAAACAAACTCAATTTTGTGATGCATAATATGTTAATTTATGTCTTTGAAAACGAAAACAAAGTAATCCCATATATGAGTTTTTCTTAATGAATGTGGATTGATGTATTTGTTTGGAATTCCCAGTTCCAGGAAATTTGAATTTACATTGCATAAAACTAACTGTCAATCAGATTTTACACGATCAATTTTTGCAAAATTGGAAAAGTGATGTTTTTAATTCTTCGAAAATTGTGTGTTAAAATATTTAGAAATATGATTGAAATTTTGAAAAAAAAAAACAACAAAACTTTAATGATAATGATTCTTTGGAAGTTCAGATCAAATAATTACAAATTTATAGTGAAAACTGGTTGATGAAATAATATGGAACATCAAAATAGAATATGTACATACTGAGTCATACCCATGAAATACGTCACGAATTTCATTATTTGTTGCGATGTCCTTTTTTTCACTTTTGTAACACAGTCATAGGCTTGAAATTGATTAATATACTTATAAGTAATTGTTGCGGTTGTTTGGTGTTAGAAACCAGTTTGGTCACGTTCCGGAATAGGGCAATGTTATCGCTTGGTAGGATTCGTGCTATCTCACATTGTTTGGTAGACGGTCTTCTGATTAGATTAGAACTAGAACATAAGGATCTGGTAGACATCTCGATAGAATCAGGCACCCAGCTCGCGGGACAGTAAGTGATCGGACACAAGTAGTTGACAGGAGGATAAAAAGAGAGCGGTTTTACAGTTCGAGGGGCAATGCAGAAGCAGAATAGGCTGCGTTCATGAATACTATTGCATTTTCGAAGCGAAACCTAGCGGAGAGTAGAAAAACTACGGCAGGGAATCTAGTCCACCCCCCCCCCCCCCCCCCTCAAAATAAAAGTACATGTGTATTTTGAACAAAAACCCGAGGGGTTCCGGATGCAGTCATAATAGACATTAGAGTATTGTATTAACAGAGGATAATATGCGATCACTGTGTGTTTGTAACATGAACTGTGGTACATGTATTGATACTGTGAATTCACAATGTCTGCAATCAAGTATTATGCAAGCGGTCACGACTTGTTGTGCTGCAAAAATATTATTATATACGGCCAAATATTCACAAGTTTTCAGAGCTAATCATATCAAAATCTGACGTAATCTGCGAAGAAGTTTATAAAAAAAGTTGTAAAACAGTCTTATAATTTGTCCTCCTGATTGATACACTGTATTATACGTTGAATGCTGTATGATAGGATTTCTCTGTACATCATAAAGGTGGACGAGATCACAGGGGCTTGGCACGATTTTATAAATGACAGTCCATATATATATTGAAACGTTCTATTTTAAGAACGCCGATGTGGCGCAGCGGTATAAGCTGCGGGTATTTCTGGCTAGGCGATTGGGTGCCGTAGATCGTGAGTTCGAAGCCCGGTCAGGGCACGAGTCAAAAAGTTGTCTTCCATCGTCATTTGTGTTACTAAGTTTTATATATATATATATATATATATAATGTATTATAGTGAATATAGTCACTATAATACATATATATATGGACTATCATTTATAAAATCGTGCCAAGCCCCTGTTGACGTAATTATATCGTTGATTTACATCCGTTTATCATACAGAATGCTGCCCCACGAATGTGTATAGTTACTCCCAGTTAATCGGTTATGTAGTAATAATGATTGGTAGTATGTCCGCAGTGGGCAGCGAATATTTCCTATGGTTAGCGCTCCATAGGGTATGTTCGTTGCCAACTGCGGGCATACTACCGTATACGCAGTCAAAATAAGGTCCAATCCTTATATTAACATAAAACAATCGTTAAAATCCATGGTGTGTTGCGACGTTGGTAACATATAGTTTCAGTGAATCTACGTAAAAAACACCAGAAACAACTCAACATTTTTGTTTAATATTTTTTACGTTTTTAATTAATTGACATATTCACAATCCACAATTTTCCGTCTCAGATTAACTATGGTTGTCAAGCAGAGCGGGTATTGACACAGATTTAGCAGTGAGGTGGTCAAATGTTCTCTTAGAACTGTACGCTTCAGCCATGTGTTGTTAGCTTACCTCGAGGAGCAGTTACATATGCACCCATTTCCGCAATATTCAGTTTAAGTTCTTGACAAAATGCTCACTTGGCGTTAGTTTTTTGTGGAGAGACCATCGCGTAACTGGAGAAAACGCTAAAATTGCGATTACTATTCCTTTAAAAATAGCGCCATCTAGTTGACGTTCCGATAACGTCACAAATAGACGACGTCATAATTATGTTACCGATTCCCCCGCTTTATTAATCCACTGAGCATTTTTTCACTGCGTATATGCTAATATATTCACAGTCAGAGTTTACTAAGCTGAAGAAGGGAAATATGTAAATATAATGACGTGTCTCTGTGATTGGTTACAATCATATTTACTACCTATATCACAAGGATAGCACTACAGAACAAATACTACTATGTTATCCTAATATGCGACTTTAAATTAAATGTCTTGACTTGATTAATTCCAGCTGGACATATCGAACGCCGCGACACTGACCACCGGTCATTCCGTGACACGCGTTATCACGATAACGAGCGATCCTCCCCTATAGACGGATATCGGTCGGAGGGCCGAGTGGGGTTCTTTGTCGAGATTGCTGCTCAACAAGAGGTACTGTTTGTTAGGGGGCACCTGTAAGGGGGGGGGGGTATTATCATGTTATCTCTACGGACATCGACAACGGGTCTTAGTGACACGTCGTTATGTAACACTTCCGTTTCCGCTAACACAACTGTTTACATCGGCCTGATAAATTTGGAGCCTGATGAATTAATTAGGTGGGCCATGTCACGGAGCCGTGTTATAACGCCACAAGGGGTCTGCGTTCATTAGCATTGAACTTTTACCACATGCCATATGCTAGTATACAGCCGATATGAATACAGATTATCTATGTATTACAATAAATTTTGTTTACATCGACTGTATAATTATTTCTGAGACCTATATATTATCATAAATCCGCGGACTTGGTGCTGATTAAACGTATGTGAGATTAGAAACGAATTTAGACGCAGAGATAATCGGACAAGTGAAACAGAACAATCTGGTAGTTCCAATGAGCCAAACTCCAGTAGAAATTCAATTGTTAAATAGTTAATAAACAAACTTTTCGCTTATCGTGTTGAAGCTGTCAAACATTTGGAGAACCATGATCAAACAGAGCCAGTCCTGAAATGGTCCCTCACCGGACCCATTCCCCCTACCTCCGATCCCGGATCCAGCTCACCACTCCTATTTCCGGACCCAGTCTCCCACCCCTCTCCCTCACCGGACCCAATCCCCGGCCTCCATTCCCCCTACCTCCGATCCCGGATCCAGCTCACCACTCCTATTTCCGGACCCAGTCTCCCACCCCTCTCCCTCACCGGACCCAATCCCCGGCCTCCATTCCCCCTACCTCCGATCCCGGATCCAGCTCACCACTCCTATTTCCGGACCCAGTCTCCCAACCCTCTCCCTCCCCGGACCCAGTCCCCAACCTCCTCCAGTACGGCCCCACGACCCAGTCCTCCCACCTCTCCACTCACCACCACTCCGGTCGTTAAAATAAACTATACTTATTTGATATCAGACTTAATGCTATCATTTTATCTCAGTATCATCAGAGACGGCCGTGTATATATCTCTGGTATCATGTTTATCACTTTAGAGTGACACATATTATATCAGAGTTGCGACCTACTGATGAATGCCTCCATGTTACTATAATACGTGTGACGTGGACGACAGACTTACAAGTGTAAGTCAGTATTACTCGAGATATAATTGAACACTATATAAACAAGTCCGTGGACGAATGTCAGTTGGAATCATTTCGGTAGTTTTTCGCACAATACTACAATATCGCGAAACTTATCCGTAATAACGCGAAACTTTAAACCTGAAGTATAGAGTTATACCCAGGTAATGACCATCTTCGCTGAAATGGAAATTACCCTTGGTTAGCGAAGATGGGTAATGACAAGCGAGATAACTTCTACTCCGTAACATCATACAACGGTACACGCAGGTTTTAATGACTTTAGCATGCTCAATAATATCAAAACATCGCAAAGTATTGTTCTGAGGTTGAGACCTATTTGTAATGTTGATATTATTATTTTCCTGAAAAAATGAAAAAAAGAAGAAGAAAAAAAAAACCCCGAACGAACAAAACAAAAACAAAAAAGCAGAAAAGCAAAATACAAAACAAAATAAGACAACATGTTAATCGATCATAAATGAAAATAAATATGACACGATAGTTAGTGATATAGCGGACAGAACTAGATTCGTACGGTTTGAAGAGTTCAACAGTAGGCCTGTTGAAATATGATCTACCAAAGAGCGGTAACATCCGAAGTTCCCTGGATCGCGAATAACACCCAGAATACTTTGTCCAGGATGTCGGGAATTACATCCGGGATACTAGCGGAGTCGGAACCTGCCTGGATGTTCGTTCTCTGTAATAACTCCCCTCCAACATTACTCTCCACCAGTGTCTGGACATTTTCTACTGCGACAGACTTTTCACCTTTCAGAGCCTTCCCAAACTGAAACGGAAATGACATTGTGATAGAAGGATATTGAAGGGGCATTCCTTGGTTTTGATTAAGTTTAGGTCGTCAAAATTCAAAGTACTTGAAAACATGTATTTTTTCCAATTATTAAAGTTATAATTTTACCGTAAGAAGACATTTTTACTCTCAAGATAAACCAAAGTTCTTCGGGTATTAGGTCCTGAACATTCTTGATTCGACCCGAAGCATCACTAATTACCGCAAAGACATACGATATTTGTATGCGATACGCCTTTTTCTTGTACATTTTTTATTACATGTAGGCACAAACACTCATATAATCATCGTTCGGACATAGATTTCACCAAAGGAAATTGTGCATGTTTCTGGTATCCGAACGAAGGAATAACCCACAAGACAGATATCACGGGTGTTCTCATTGTCAATCAAATACATGTATAATTGTGTTTTGAAATTCTTTGTGTAATGATATCATATTGTGCATGGATGGCAAACGATTTAGGAAACACACAAGTCATTCTTCTTGAATGTCATTTTACAAAGAGTCACGGAACTTTATGTGATGGTATACGGATTATTCCAATTTGTGAGGTTAATCTTTATATATCTATGGTGAATCCGACAAGTCTCGTTACTTCGTCCCAAACGTCTGCACTATATAACAACCACAGGAAATTTGAGACCAAACCGATCTGTCCAAAATGTTACGGAATTATAGAACACGTGCGCGATTTCAAATGTTAGGGATAAATGTCAATACAGTTAAATTAAATGATTAAACTGATATAAAACGCTACCTCTCTTATGACCTTTAGTCGAGAATTCGCTAAAAGGTTATGCATTCTATTCCATGGTCGAGACTTCCTGTTCAATTTTAAATTTGACGGTAAGAATAACTGTCTCGCCCGAGTTGGTGTAATGTGACAGGGCGGGGCGTCTCGCCCGAGTTGTTGTAATGTGACTGTCTCACCCGAGTTGTTGTAATGTGACTGTCTCGCCCGAGTTGTTGTAATGTGACAGGGCGGGGCGTCTCGCTTCCGGTCTGGTAAGTCAGTATAGTAGCACTATAAAAGCGTTCATCAGCGACACCAACCTTTGACGACCCAATTGTGTTAACAGGACGTAAGCGATTCCCAACTCGATACACGTCAGATAAAGGGACTGTGAGATTGTTGATCGATAGATACTTTATATACTTAGGCATGCTAAACAACTACTTCCTACCACTAGCAAAAGACTTGACGCTATTTCCGGAAGACATGCGCGGACAAGCTCCAGCAGTTCCATAGTAAAGTACGTCATTGCTCCGATCACGTGACTGCAAGCTTTAAACATGGCGGATGAAGGATCGGACACGGCCAACTCGATATCGCTCTATTAACAAAAGAAACATGTCAACTTATTTATTTCAAAAATAACTTAAAAACATTACTTATGAACGCTTCTTTTGAAGAAGAAAGATTGATTAAAATCAAAATTAAGTCCCAAGTCGTCACGGTTGACTACATATCATCAAATTGACAATAGTCCTCTGTCGTCACGGTTGATTTCGTCATCAAATTGATAATAGTCCCCTGCCGTCACGGTTGGCTACATGTCATCAAATTTATAATAGTCGCAATCGTCAAGGCTGACTACATATCATCAAATTGACAATAGTCCTCTGTCGTCACGGTTGATTTCGTCATCTAATTGACAATAGTCCCCTGTTGTCACGGTTGACTACATGTCATCAAATTGATTATAGTCAGTAGTCGTCACGGTTGACTACATGTCATCAAATGTTGTCATCAAATCGATAACAGTCTGCGTAGTCGTCACGGTTGACTACATGTTATCAAATTGACATATTTACTTAAGTCGCGGAATTGTACACAGCCTGTCTTTTATAAATCCCATATGGCATATCGATATCAATGACGTCACATTATATGAAACGTAATATCAATTAAATTAGAGTGTCTATCCATCTCTCTCTCTCTTAGCCTCATGAAGTTATTCTATTGTTATTGCCAACAAGAATATGACAAAATCGGCTTCGCTCTTGAATAACTGTACCTTCTCAGTAAATCCGACCAGCCTCAGCAGCACGAGACACAAGTCTCTGTCCATGAACGCTTTGTCCCCAATGTTAATAACGTGGCCTTCTTCCGTGCCCAATTTTGCCTCAAGAAACTGAAGCAGTACATAGAAACAATCGATAATAAATTATAATATATACTCAATATAAGGAATAAAAGGAATGAAAATTATAATTTCCTTCATAATTATCTCGGACGAAGTTGAGGATTCTGTATGACTGTTTCAATTTTAGTGTATTCTTACTTTGGTTCTGCGTTTTCAATAATCATTATTATTTTACTTCGGCGCCTTTAGTCTTTTTTCGCCTTTTCGGTTTTTCATATTTTCTCTATGACTGTTTTTTTTCTTTGAGAGTGGTTGATGTATCAATAAGGTAACTTTTAATATTTGGAATGACTATCAAGACTGTGATGCATCTTACAATTTTATCCAGTATCTCAATATCCTCTGGCAGCACACTGTTGAGAACGGAAGTGAACGATTGTCGTTCTGTTTCCGGTAAGTCCAATATTGGGTGGAGGACACCAACTATCTCCTCTGGTGAGGCAATCACGTCATTTCCGGTACCGTCAGCTTCGAATGCGAATATAGGAACGCATGTTTAGTAGCAGGAATAATGTTGTCGTATTGATTTCTTTTGTAAACGATCTAGATAACCAACCCAGCTCGGAATGCAGTACAGATACCTTTACAATTTATTGGCTATATAATTTTGTGTTTAATAGAAGGGAGATAACTCTTATTACGCTCAAGTAATTGTTACATTCACCAGGAATATTGTTTTTATTAAATCTGCATTCCCGAAATCTGAACATCTACGAGGAAATCATATTAACCCCTGTAAACTACGGCGTAACTTTTTAAATTTATCCAATAATTATCAAGTAATCAATCTAAACGATCTCTAATTTAAATGATAAATCTCATTCAAAACAAAAAACGAAAGTATCTGAAATCTCGAATCAAATCAGTAAGAGAAACAACTGACATCTCCGAAAGCTAATTCCCACGGTTTATTCATTTAATGATATTCACACTAATTCGTATAATTTATTATGTTATAAATATTGACTTTGTTACCATGACGACCAGAGTAATCTTGAAGGCTGGTATTGATGTAAGTATAGAATATACTGAAGTAGCGGACCACTATTGTCTGACAAAACTGATCGTGCTCACGTCGGAAGGAAATAATGGCTTTTCCAATTTCTTTTTTTTCTATTTTTTCCCAAAGGTATGATAATTACCGGATTCCAGTAATATACATAAATCAGTATGTGGATCATTTAGCAGGTAACTAAGAATTTAATCCATAAGGCACGAGTAATAATGAAAAATAAAACGAAAAAAAGGACAAAAACAAAAATCATTTATCATTTCATCAGTTGCGTTTATTTTGAAAAATGGAAGCATTCTCACAAATTTCTCTGAAACATCAGCAATGATAAAATGAAATGAAAAAAAATCATTATTATATAACTACATACTTCACTGTAATAATCGTCTAATTGGTTAGAAAAAGGTTCACTTACAGTATTACCTTTTTAAGGGAAAAGATATAATGTATATTTGTTCCGGGTAATATATGTATCGGAAACTTTCGGCATTTTCCGTAAAAAAATACATAAACGAGAAAATACGGAAAAATCGATTGTTCTCGAGTGTACAATGACAAAGATTGAATGACATCTGTTTATGAAAGCCGACATTATGTAGATTAATTAGTATTATGCCAGTTCCCTGGGTGTTATGAACCCATAACGAAACAGAATCGTGTTGCCCGATGTCACTTCTGAACAAATCTAAGAACCTATGCAATGCATTAGGATTTAATTGTATTCTGCAGCATCACTTTAAATGACTAACTATTTAAAAAATGTCCAAGCGCTGTTTCGCGCCAGGACACAAACTGATTATCTCATAGATGTATACATATTCCTAGATTTTAGTTTGAACTACTCATCTATATGTTTAGATGAAAATTCTTGTATCAAACTAGCCTGCATTTCCCCGGTAAAATCTGGGGCTCCTGGCATTGTGTTTACTAAAGGATAAGGTGGTTGGTCGCCATCTAGTGGAGGATAAGGTGGTTGACCGCCATCTAGTGGAGGGTAAGGTGGTTGGCCGCCATCTAGTGGAGGGTAAGGTGGTAGGACGTCATCAGGTGGTCCCCCCACAGACGGGTCGATATGAACAGCTCCGTCTGGTGGTAGCATAGGTGGCGCTGACGGAAACGGTGTGACGTGATCTGAGTTAACAATTTCTACAGCTTGCTGTATACCCTCACCTTCATTAGTCTGCGCAATATCTGTTACAGGTTCAGCGGTCGTTTCCGGTTCCGGTTTTGGATGAGGGGGTTTAGGTTCATTTTCATCTTCATCCTCACTTTTGGCTGTAAAAAAACCCCAAAGAAATAGAATTGAAACTATATTGTATTTGAAGAAAGTTGAAATCTAGTTCGTATTGCTATAAAATAATTCTTCAAATTAAAACATACATACCAAATCTTCCGCCGGGAGACAAAACAGTTTTTACTTTCAATTCAAATATTATCTGACAGCTTGGTAACAGAGTTACTTGTATTTCCCAATTCACTCTCACATTTTATCGCCGCCATTTTAAATTCGAGTAACTTTTTACACAAATTTCCACCTTTGGCTTGATTAGATATACATGTAGTCCGAATTTCTTCAATTCTCGTTGGCTAAAATATGATAACTTGGAGGTATACATTTTGAGATATAGACCTGGTGTTTCTATTTATGACGTCTAACTTTTGATTAAGATGATATGGTGTTATACCAGCGTTATAAAATCAAATGTTCACCGAGGTTAATATTTTATATTCCATATCAACCTCACCAGAGGTCCACAATGGTCAATCAGTCAAAACGGCGGCTCTCACCATCTCAATCTAATGCTTTGTACCAAATCCACATTAAATATGATATTATTAATTATATATACTGTACATCCCTTATTCTGCACTATGACGATAAAGCACACGGAAAAGAAACCTCTTGAATTTAATCATATTTAATAGAAATAAATTCCAGACTAACACAACTTTACTCACACTCATATGAGTCGTCCACTGCTCCCTCGGTTGGGACTCCCAGGATCTTTGAATCCTCCATGAAGCCACCTTTGACCCCGTGACCCATACAGGGCACGACGACACCGGAAGTGGCACCCACCTGTAGTGCTATCACTTTGTAGGCTATTGGAGTACCGCTCACTAGTCCCAAATCTTTACTTTTATCTGATGTTTCCTCCTCGCCTGACTTCTGTGTACAGAAGGGACATAACTCATATGAAACTACGTGGTGTAAGGGGAGATAACTTTTAATAGTTTTATATACATATTAGGGAAATACATTTGATATCACACATGAAAGTCATAGTTATACTTATTGTCTGTTTAAAGATTACAAGATAGACAGGAAACAAAGGGAAACAACGCCGATAGACATCAATAAATAAGGGGCATAACTCTTGTAGGCAGTATTAGAAACGTAACTCCTACTATCTAACTGGTAACTGATAACTGGTAACTGATAACTGGTCTATATCGCTTATGAACAATGGAAATAAATATCACAAAAAGCAACAGAGACATATACCTGTATACATTGTAGACACGCGTGAAGGGGGAGTACGGTTTAAGCAAATCTGTCTTCAAGGGCCACAACTCTGATAAGCATGGCTTAATTTGTAAGTAAGTAAGTATGTGGATAGCAACTTAACCTTCAAGAAAATGGGCTCTCGAGTTCTTTGTTTTACATGGAACAGGAATATAGAGGAGTGGATTATCAAAAAAATAAATCTTTTATTATCAATTGTTTGTGAAGCGTAACCTTAAGTAGATTTAGTGCTGACTTTCAATATACCTTTTTGATGGAAGTGGTTTTTATTTCAGCATCTCCAGCCAATTTGACAATGGACTGGACTACACAGATGACGTTTTTCTTGTCTTTGATGACTTGCTGTACCCAGGGGTGGTCCAAGTTGATTTTCCTTTAAAATAGGATTTAGATGTTCAATTCATAGATAAACCAAAACACTAGCAAGTCATTTTAGAAAATAATGCCAAAACATTTACCTGAACCAAATGAATCTATAGGATCAATGAATAAATGAATGAATATAAATAAATAAATAAATAAATAAATAAATAAATAAATAAAAGAACGAACGAAAGTACTAATGGATGAATGAATGAACTAACCTTCCAAGAAGCTTTCTATATATTTTGTTTGGGTTAATCTTGTCCATCACGGTCTCGCCAACGTTTGCCTCCATCCTAACAGTGTCTTTTGGAGACAGATTCCTGTCACCCAGATCGGCCAATATAGCTCTACCCATCTTCCCGCCAAGTGTCACCTCTATTTCTCTGCTCCACGTGCAGAAATCAGAGGTCTTCTTCTTTATCTTCATTGTCTTTTTGTAATTCACCAAAATATTCTTTATCTGTAATTAAAAAGTATATACGAAACTAAATGGGTACTATAAGTGCTGGGTCAGCTGACACTCGTCACATAATTACATCTCAGGTAAATATTAGAGGTAAAAAGTATTGTATATATTCTAAATCATTTTAGCATCATTTCAAAGCATAATTTTGCCTGAAATAAAAGCTTAACAAAATGCTTATTGTGTTTTTTTTAGTTGAAGGCTCAATAAAATAATAGAAAACCATTTATTATGAACGAGACACGAAAACCATTTATTATGAACGAGACACGAAAACCATTTATTATGAACGAGACACGAAAACCATTTATTATGAACGAGACTATAAAGGTAAAGATATTTCCATGATCAAATTCCAAAATATTGAGCGATGGCGTCGAAGGATATTAATGGATGCAGGCATTACTGCCGTATGACATACTACGAAATGACTAGAAGCATTACCAGAGTAAATTTCTGATTGGAAACCTTGTGTACAGATCTTACTTTGAAGTCGTAAGGCGTATACACATATTTGTGCCAGGACCAGTGTCCCTCTCGTCTCTGTACCACCACCTGTAGCAGGTCTATACTATTGGCGTGGATTATGGTTTCTATGGGAACGAGTCTTTCTGTACCAGTACTTCTCGTAAAGTTGTCACATATCGCCCGAAACATCCTGTGAGTTTAAGATTCAAGTTTTCAAGATTTTTTTTTATTTCACTCTGACACACTTACGTGTGCAACAAGAGGTCAAACAATATATATCAATTGTATAACAAGACAAAGAGAGTAGATTGATTGACACATGACCAGAATCAGCTAGCTGCAATGTTATGATGGAAATTTGATATACGCAAGGAATATTTTATCTCAATATTGTTTTTAGAATTATTTGTAATTTTACAAGAAATATGCTTACCCTGGGTATAACATTTGTTTGCCGACCAACCGATCGACTGACCGACCTGTCGACCGACCGACCGACCGACCACTCGAATAAATAACTATGTGAATAATACATTTGATAAAAAATACATTTGTGTTATACTACATAAATAATAATTCTAGATAAATAAATTGATTACTTGCGTGAAACTGAGATTGTTTTGAACAAATATCAATCCATAGTTTCTTCTAGAAAAAAAGTACGAGCTTTTGTAATTTCAAGACAAGCCATAAACAATTTGATTTTAAAATCTCGTGGTAGTTATTTCTAGACTTTACATTCTTAATACATCTTTTCAGTGATTCCTATCAAACCTTTTTATTACAAAAACATTAATTAGCCAACGTACATATTAAGAGGCTCTGCTTTATTTGAGTTACATACCTGGTGTCAATCTAATCCTCCTGCATACGTAAACACTATTATTTGAAGTTGGTTCAAAACAAACCTGAAAAAGCCATCAAAATCATTATCTATTAGACATCAGAGGTATTCTAGTACATCAAGATAGCAGTCTAATATTCCTTGAATCTGTCAACTTCCGGAAAATGTTTATTTCCGGTATCCGACGATAGTGTATCATTTAATTATTGGTATACAATTTGTATTATATGCATCTCATTTTGTGTTATCTGTGCAATCGGAAACCTCGTGATTTTCCGTCAAATATTTTCTTATTGACGGAAAGTGCCGACGTTTGCCGATTGTTGTCGGTTTTGACCGATGGATACATGTATAAAAAATTATGTCTAATACCAATCCGTTTTTTTAATAAGATTTATCTCCCTTATGCTGTTCCGTGACGGAGTAACCAGCTATACTACAAAGAGACTCGCCACAAAATGTTTTTATGATTTAAACATATTTTTATTGTGTTATAAATATACAACATGGATCGTGCAGAACTTTCCGACTTATATGAAGCCCTTTCCCAATAAGAGTATGCAACATATAAATATTTACAGAAGATGACATTTTAATTTAAATAAAGTAATTTTATTTTTTGGAAATGGGAGTTTAAGAAGAGTAGAGACGGGATGTTAATCAGTGTGAATGTAGGGAGATAATGTGGAAGTCTCCATTTACAATTTATTTTATAATTTATGAAGAATAATTAGGAATTTTTTAACAAAAGTTTTAAAATATTGGTTTTAGACAGAGTGAATAATCTTTCTCGCCTCAACTGACATTTGTTGACATTGTTGACTTGCCTTTAGTTCACACGTAAGAAAAGTGAATCAGGTCCTTAAATAAGAATTAAGTAATATAATTACAGTACCCACAACTATGTCCTCCTTCTAGGACTCGTCAGTAATGCTAGGGACTTCACACAGCTGTTTTAGGAAATGAAAGTAGTGATAGGGACACCATACAACTGCTTCGTCCTTCTAGGCCTCGTCAGTGATGTTAGGGACATCACACAACTGCTTCGTCCTTCTAGGCCTCGTCAGTGATGTTAGGGACATCACACAACTGTTTCGGCATTCTAGGCCTAGTCAGTGATGTTAGGGACATCATACAGCTGTTTTGTCCTTCTACGCCTCGTCAGTGATGTTAGGGACATCATACAGCTGTTTTGTCCTTCTACGCCTCGTCAGTGATGCTAGGGACATCATACAGCTGTTTTGTCCTTCTATGACTCGTCAGTGATGTTAGGAGCATCATACACTTGTTTCGTCATTCTAGGCCTCGTCAGTGATGTTGGGGACATCATACAGCTGTTTTGTCCTTCTATGACTCGTCAGTGATGTTGGGGACATCATACAGCTGTTTCGTCCTTCTATGACTCGTCAGTGATGTTAGGAGCATCATACACTTGTTTCGTCATTCTAGGCCTCGTCAGTGATGCTAGGGACATCATACAGCTGTTTCGTGCTTCTATGACTCGGCATCATACACTTGTTTCGTCATTCTAGGCCTCGTCAGTGATGCTAGGGACATCATACAGCTGTTTTGTCCTTCTATGACTCGTCAGTGATGTTGGGGACATCATACACTTGTTTCGTCATTCTAGGCCTAGTCAGTTAACAAAGGGTTGACGGTATTATTTTCTGCGATCATTGGTGTTCTTCCGGTTTCCTCCTGTGATGCTATGAATTCATTTTTTACAATACATGATTGTCTGCAAGATTCCTAATTAAATCATTGTTGTCAGGTAAAAAGCACATTCCTTTTATCAATGCTGGATATATCGAAAATACCTCAAAGAGTTTGTTTGGACTTCCGGTTAACTTTCAGAAGTCGTAGCATGCATCTTTCTGCGGCGCATACAGGTCACACAGGTGTAAACAGCTCAGGTGTTCACCTGGCCGGAAAATCTGTACGTGATGGATCCCAGGCAACAGTGGACAAGACCCAAACTCTCTCAGGTACGTACTGTAATGTATATAATAACATATATTGACTAAGTTTTATGTAACAAATATAAAATATAGGTAACACGGTTAGATGTTGAGCGAATATACATAATATGTAAATATGTTTACTTATTATTTATGAGTAAAGGGGGAGGAACCAAAACAGCCTGCATAGCAACAAGTATTGTGTTTTAGAGTTTTTATTATTATCGTATATATATTGTAGGCAGGCTCAACGATATAGCAAAGTGAATATATTAACTCTTCTCGATCATTGATTGAGTTTATCTGAGCTTGATATTTTAATGACAAACACTTATTGTCAATAAACAATTGATATTATAAAGGAATGCAAGGAAATTCTTAAAAAATATGATTTCACAAATGTGTTTGTCTCATACCATTAAAATGATCTTTTTATCGAAGAAATATATGTTTTTTTTTCTGTACTGTTATTATTGATATTTATGTAATTACCTGCAAACAGAATACTGTTATTGATATTTATTGATAAAATATGTTATTAACAATATAAATGTTCAAAATAAACGTCAATAAATGGAATACGAATATCGAAGAAAGCAACATCAACCTTTAAAGATATGTGGACCAATGGCTATATTTTGATTATTTTTCGATTTCCTACTATTTACCAAAACTATAAACCTTTAGCATCACTGCCAAGTCCTAGCAGGACGAAACAGTTGTATGATTGAGTTTAATTCATTTTTTCTCTGCTCTTACTCTCAAATATTTTAGAAATGTTCCTTGTGTGCATTTGTATAGTCGTATATGATCAATGTTCTGGTATAGCTTTTTGTACCGTCACACCTAAAAACACCAGTTATCGTAGTAAAACTGTCAATCATCGTCTTATTGTTTGTAGATATATCGATCATACTTATATATATATAGTCGTTATATACACGTGCTGGTCAGTAACGACGGGCATATCTGTCCTATGTATGGATTGTACAAAAATACACATGTGAATATAACACCACACAGGTGCTTCGTTCTTCTAGGATTAATTAATTATATTGATACTATGAGCAAAAGTATGGAGATTCAGAAAGGAAATTAAAAAAAAAAAAAAAAGAAAAAAAAGAAAGAAAAAACCCCCCAGCTCGACCTAAGTGCAATCTAATTAAAATTATACTTGTAATTTCCGCTTCTCTATGATACACTGCGATACAATATATTGCAGCGTACCGTAGAGGAACGGGAATTACAAGTATAATTTTAAATATTTATATTTACACTGCAGCCCTACTATATAACTTTACCAAGCTCACTTGGAAGTTATGAGTCCATAACTTCCAAATTTTTATTATGACGTCATTATCATAGTGACGTCATAATTGTCACGTCGGCGATAACGAAAGATGGCTGTTGAAAAGGATGTTCCGTCTTTGACGATAATAAGTTGTTCATTCATTATCAGATAAAATTCATGGATATAGTCTTTCAAATTCGTTGTCAAATGTAAATATAAGTATTTAACAGCTTTCATTTGGAAGTTATGGGCTGATGAATGCCAACTGAACAAAGGTAAATTCAACATGAAACGCTAGCGCGCTTCATTAAAATTGCCTTTGTCTAGTTGGCATTCATCAGCCCATAACCAAATGAAAGCAGTTCAATACTTAAATATTTACATTCTGTGTGTCAGTCTCCCATTACTCCTGTGTTAAACCAGATGGTATTGATCACCGTATAAATGCAGGCCAAATCGCATGACGTCACTTCCGTCAGCGTCAAAAAAATGTTTGGCAATGAGTTGCGGGTGAATCAAACCTAACAAAGATTTCGACTTAGAACAATCGCGTAATTATGACGTCATTTTGGTGCTTTGTTGATCATAGTCACGCCGAGGCTTTGTATTACACATCAATTTGAATGCAAACAAAGCACTACAATGAAATCGATTTCACATGTGCCATTCTTTCAATAGACAAACAGAGGAATAGCTGAACATAAACCCCAGATTTAGCAAAGAGAAAGTGAAGTTTAACGTATCTTAATGTAAATATAACAATTAAACGCTTGGTAGATTGTATTTATTGTCAATATCAGTGCAATCTGGGTGACAGATAAATATTCATGACGTCCTAACGGCGTCATTCTATTTATCTGTCGCCCAGATTGCATTGATATTGACAATAAATACAATCTACCAAGCGTTTAATTGTTAATTAGATTGGACCTAAGTGCATTACCTCCATTGTTCATCAAAATACTGTAGGTGAAATGTGGATAATCTAGAAAAAAAAAAAAAATTCTGATCCAGTATTATTATTATTGTATGAAAAAATATCTCTGATACTTAAGTGATAATGTTTTTATAATATACTAGCGCGGTAAAAAAGGTTTGTTTTCGATAGTTATTGTTTTACATGATTCTTTGATGGTGTGTTCATGGTGTAGGTTTCTCAATTACGTCATCATTACTGAATACATTTTGATGATTTTTGTTGTCCTATCACAGACGGTGTTTGCGTGAATACCGTTAAAACAAGGGTATTCTACGCAGTTTCCTGATCAAAAATCAGTAGCGTGTACCCACCCATGGGATCAGTCGCTGCTTTTACTCTCCTTAACATTGACCCCATCAGTGTGTTTATTGCCCTTTGAGGGATATCATATTACTCTTGAATAAGGGTCTGCGTGAGTTGAGCGACGTTATATTGGACGCTGACGCGCCTCCTTACCCTCCTTTTTAGCTCGTCCCACAAACGCTCGATTGGGGACTGGAATGTGTGGTAGCCAATCAAGAGTCACGACAAACCCTAACAACATGGGGGCTTCTCGTTGTCCTGCTGCAGCGTAAGGTTATGTTGATTAAAAAGAGGAAGAAAATGTGGTCTGAAGACCTGATCCCGATATCTTTCTGCTGTAAGATTACCCTGGATAACCAGGAGAGGTGTTTTCACGCCTTGAGATATCCCTGCCCATACCATAACATACCCCGAATCTGTCGCTTTCCATTACGCAAGCGTCAGAATATCGCTCACCACGACGTCGGTAGACACGTTGTCGTCCCTCTGACCTGTATAACGTAAAGCGAGACTCGGTGAACACCACGCGTCTCCAATGGATCGACCAAACGAAACCGATCAGGTGTATATGGAAGCAGTCACTCCCTTCGACGTTGGCGTCGCCTTTGCGTAAGTGGCAGACCAACATAGGGACGTCGTGGCCTTAGATGAATCTTCCGCAACCGATTCTAACCGTTCTTGGATACATTGGCCGACCATGAGTACCGGCAACTTGACATACCGTTTCCGTCGCCGTCTGCAATCGGTTACAGAGGTGCAGGGGACGTTATGCTTCTTTCTTGATGTCGCAACGTAATGCGATGGCGTCCGCTCCTAGGACGGTCATCCAATCTCACTATGGCTCTGTGACGCCCAGCTAAACGGGATATTTTTATCTCATGTACACCATATTTCTGGACTACATGACGTTGCACTGCATTATCAGAGCGATGACCCTACCCTTGTCGACATCACTCAATCTCGGCATTTCGATGTACCATCGCTTCGAATAGAAATGTTTTGTAACACTTTTCCAATGTTCGATTTGTAATGCTTTACCATCACATATGGTTCAAAAGTACCCCGGATGCTCGTTTTCTTGACAAACATACTGAAAACATGCAGTGTCGAGCGGGGTTATGGTCGACTGAATTTAAACTAAAGATAATATTTTCTGAGCACCGAGTGTGAAATTGAATTGAATTAAGACCATGTGTCTAAAAGTTTCATTAGAAAAAACCGAACTTGCGTTTTTTGTTTTTGTTTTTGTTTTTGTGCCAGTTTTGTTTTGGAAATGTAAGACCCTTTAAAATGATTTATACGAGGGCTGATTGCTATGTTGTGAACATCATTTTGAAGGATTTGAATTTTGCCGCCAAATTATATTATTTGTCAACATAATCCCCTTCAATATCTATACACTTTTGTCAGCGGTGTTTAAGGACCTCAATGCCACTTCTATGGAACTCCTTTTCGGAAAGTGGGTGGCTGAAATAGCTGTTTTCAGTTTTAGAAATAGATGACAGTTTGATGGAGCGAGATCAGGTGAATAAAGCGGATGCTCAATCAATTTAAAGCCACAATCATGAACGGCAGCCATGGCAATGGTACACTTGTGAACAGGAGCATTGTCCTGGTGGAATAACACATCTTAAGTGGAATTTCCGTGGCGCTTAAGTTTAATATTTCCCCGTAACTGCCTCAGACGTGAAGCACAGTATGTGTCAATGATTGAATGTCCCTTTTGGAGTAATCTATCAGCAGAATACCATCTGCATCCCAGAAAACCGAGGCCATAACCTTCCCAGCTGATGGAAAAGTCTTTGCCTTATTTAGCGGGGAGAGCCAAGATGCTTCCATTGTTTCGATTAATGTTTGGCCTCGTGGGTAAAATGGTGGACTCATGTCTTATCCATAGTGACCAATCTCTGAAGAAAGTTGACTGACAGGATCTTCCTCAAAAGGTTACGATTGACACGCGATAATGTGCGCCTGGTCTGCTTCTGATCAACTGTCAGAAGACTTGGCACCCATTGGGCCGAATGCTTTCTAATTGAAAGATCCTATGAATTCGTTCCTGTAAAATACATTTGACTCGTCTATCAGTCGTAAAAGTATCATGAACTTTATTGACCATTTCTGGACTGGGTTCATCCTCAAGGCTCTGTCGGCCGCGCTTAAATTCCGCCACCCACCTTTTCACTGTAGCATATGAAGGGACATCTTTTCCTAGTGTTACTACCATATCACTAAGGATATCCTTCGGTGTTCAACTTTTTTGATGCAAACATTGGATCACTGCTCTTTCACCAATTTTGTCAATTTTGCAAAAACCGCTGCCATTGTTTACTTACAGAGTGCTACCTCGTCGATATAAACTAACCAAATGAGACCAGTCCTTGGGTACACGGCCCTATATAGTCAGAGAATAGTAGGTCTTAAAGAACATCCCTGAGGACCTCCTTCAACACGAGGCTCACAACATATCAATCATCCCTCGTATTCGTATTCTTCTACCTTTTTGGGGTCAAATCTATAGGTAGCAGTGTACAGTAAAAATGCCAAATTCTGATAAATATGGCACATGTTTTAGATATGTAAACATTGCCAGTTAACCTTACATATAACCTCTAATAAAGTATATATATTTGAATTCTGTACAACATTTGCAATTTTAATAGAGCTCTGAAGGATAAGTAAACTGATATTTTCTGTGAGTTTTAGAGCTGTGAATACCATGGTAACAGCTTAATTTTTGTTTTAATAAATGTGAAGCCTGTATGTACTACTTCATACTGAATATACCAGTTATAGTGTACATTTATTTTTTTCATTTTTTATGCATATCATAATACAGGAGTTATTTGCTTAACAAAAAAATGCCCATGGCCAGGCTGTCTTACTGTGGTGTGCTACCATATATTTGATGTACGTATTTTGCCCTGGTTTTGTAGATTTTGAGTCCGAATTTCCATTTCGTTTTAATATCGTTGTTCTCTGTTGTTTTTGTTGGAATTCTTTTGTTTAAAAGTTTTATATCATGATCACACTTATATTGTTTACATTATAGCAATACCTGGTGTATTTAAATATTTGATTTTCTCATATACAGGAATGGCAACCAGACACGCTGTTCCACCACGTTCATTTGTACAAGGGAGACCATTTACCAGCAAGTGGGGCTAGGAATTATCGGCGGCCGCAAGTACCTGAAGTCCAGAAAAGACCTGTCACATATCATACAAACAAAATTCTTGTAAGTCTTCCAGTCTGATCTTATATACTGTATGTATTACGTTCCATGAAACAAAGTCCGACTTGAGAAGAACTTTAGAAAGAAAAAACATCTGATAGGAAACTGCAAGTACTGTGACATTTCTGTCGAAGGGAAGACGAATTCGTGTGATTGACAGTGAATACATTAGAGTTAAAATTAAATTATCTGACGTATAGATAAAAAAAAATACTGGATTCATAAAAATGTATATGTAAATTGGCATTATGCATATTTCGTTTTGTTTTATTAAATTCATTGAACACTAAATATAACTCGGAAGGTCGCCTTGGCAATAAAAGACGATAAACACATCAACATGTGCTTCGTTGCTATGGAAACATGTGTAAGTCGACATTGTTATTGTTTACAATCGTTAGAAAAAATATGAGTAGTAAATAAATTATAAAAAGACAGTCATACCATTTTTTCAGTGGTTGTCGTTCGAACAATTTTCTCATCGCTCGCTCGTGAATGAGATCTCGTGACCAGCTGCGTTGGTCCCTTAATCTCATCCACGAGCGAGCGTTGAGAAAAATTGGTCTAACGACAGTCATAGAAAAAAACAACAGTATGGTAATCTTTAATAATAGGTGAAGAGATAGACTGTTTACGTTTAACAGGAATGGCACCATAAAGAGCATATGTATGTGTTCATGGAATGATAAATCACATTGACGTTTAAATAGCGACACCAGAAAATACAGCAATTTCATCAATATTTATGTTTTTTTTCAGGTGGGTTTACTTGTATTCTTCATCATGACAACAACTGCGGCTGTCACCGTTCTGATACTAAGGGAGTTAAGCCGGAATCAAGCGTAATCTGTTTTTTGATATCTTGCAGTGTTAAATTACAAATTACATTGTCGTGTTTATAAATAATATTTTTGCTCTGAATACTTCAGAACTTGAAATCAAGGACATTACATAATTTGACATAAATTTTTATTTACAATCGAACAGATAATGGTTTCAGTTTCTCTTTTGATTATTAATTGTCCATTTCTAGATAGTACAATGTAGGACTCTAGCTTTCCCAACGTAGGATTTAAAACGGAGCAATCAGAACTACAATATTTACAGAATGTTTGTGCAGTACTCAATGTAAGCTTTGTTTACAGTAAAGCGGACGGACCAGTGAAAGTAATAGTGAGTTCGGAAGCACTCATGTCTGCCTATCCAGGAATGTTCCGTACCACAGAGCAAGAAACTGACTTCACGGATATCAAATCAAATCTTGAGGATTTAAAACCAGTGAATCGATTTATCAGCATAGACAACAAGTGTAGTGTTTCATGTAATACCACTCCAATCATAGAAGGCGTTACAAGACCTCAGCCACAGCCTCCATTCATTATGCAGCCTCATGCCGTCCGAGCAAACATAATGAGATCAAATATCACAGGTGTGCTGCCCAGTACCTCTAGGGTACGAGAGAAAAGGTCGTCAAGGTCGTATGCAGACAATTCTTTGTATCATGGATGTTGCGTGTCGTAAGTAATATATTTATTTATTACAGTTTTACCATTGAAATATCGAAAATTATTCATTCTGTAAAAGTGATTTTTTTTCACGAGTGAAAAATATCACTTTTTCTGTTTTGACCAATCATAACAACGCTTACAAAAGACAATTGGGGAAATTAAAAGCAGACCCGGTATATTGCGCTATAAAATGCTATACAGTACTTTGATATTTGCCAGGAGTGTTCAGCACTTAAAATATAAGCCCCACTCGTGAAATATACATGTATTTGGTATTACTGAACATACTGTTAGATATCATCTATGAATTTTAAAAGTGTCATGTTTTATTCTACCGATGTCATACGCAATGGTATCAGGGTTGCAGGCATTCTGAATATTTTTAAGCTTTGTACTTTGTGGCGATATTGTGTTCGATGTGAGTTTTACTTTGCCTTCCAATGTAGATAAACGTCGTAATGAATTATTATCTTTAGTAGGCAAAAGGTAAACATGTCAACTATATCTATGAACGAGTAGACAATGATTTGTTTCGTAATATTTACTTGTCTGAACAAGTAGGTCATAGTTTGTTTCGTAAAGTTCAATTCTCTTAACAAAACGGCCATTATTCGCCTCGTTATATTTACTCCTCTAAACAAGTTGGTCATAGATTGCATGTTATGTTTTAATACTCTGAATATAATTAGGATTTTGATAGATTTGAATAATATAATTTTTTTCTCCTTAATAATATCATTGTTCGTAAGTATATGTATTTGTTATCAGAAACTACCGTCATGCATTCAAAATGGCATGAAGCACTTCTTAGTTTTGGATATTCTACCTTATAACATGCTTTAAAAGTTTCTCTTTGGAATTATTTAGTTTAGTCATGAATTTTGATAACAATGCTTAGACCAGAAGTGTGACATGCATTTAGTCATTTCTAGACTTTTATCATTTGCAAAACGTCTTTTCTCTTCCAGCAATTTCTACCATATTAGTCCGGTTACGTTGAAAACTACAGAAGGACATTCCAGGACTTTGATACAGCTTACAAATACAAGACAGTTTTTTCAAATCGAAAACTGCAGGTAACTATTTCATTTGATTTTTAAAGTTTCTTATTCCATGTTAAAATTGTTTCATATTACTAGTATTTTTTTTTTACAGTGAACAGCGGTTTCTTTGAAATACCTCAGCACTTTATAACACTATCAAGATGACTGGATGTGGATATAACTGACTTTATTTGAAATCTGATAAAAGAATTGGAATTTGCCAAACTTCAATAAAGCTCACGTTAACAGATTCTTCCTTCATGTCAGATATTCAATTAGATTTGCTCGTTATCTTTAATGATATATAATATTTAGTTTATAAATTGACAATTCTTGGTGTTACCTACGAGATTACCTACCTATTTATCATTTCAATAAATACGACATTTTTTTCCTTTTTAATCAATAACTGCTATACCATATCGAGAATAATATAACTATTAGCCCCTGTTAATTATTCTGTTTATATGTTACAATAATGTATCCATTTTTCCTTTCCACATGTCTGAATCTATCTAATTACTCCTGTTATGACGAGATTACTGATAATGCGCATTGTTTATTATTGTATAATGTTAACACTGTGATCTGTGGGTTTAAAGACTGAATTACCTGTCGTAGTTTTCCTACTCTCAGCTAGGATTCGCTTTAAAGATGCAACAGTGTTCATGAGCAGTGTCTAGCGGAGAGAAATGGTACTAAGGCAAGTAATCCAGTCTAAGTGGGTTTAGGTCTCGCACAACTAAATCAGCCAATCAGCTGTTAATTTTCCTGAGCCAAGTCCCTTAAGAAAATGTGTTTTTTTTTTTTAGGTTTGTAGCTGAGTAAATTACACATAGAATGAGTGCTTTCTGTATACGAGAATAGAGTAGGGTCTTGAAATTTGGAAATAAATATACGTAGGAGTCCAGGTGTAAAAAGCTGTGCGAGACCTCTAGCGTCAGTTCTTTGCTTGACGGTTTTGTAAACAAACTTTTATTTTATTCTAGATTGCATCAACTTGTTATTATTTTGTATTCATAATAGTATATATCAGGTATTCGTCGTAATTTTGTGATATGCACGATGTTTAAATCATACATAAAGTCTTGTCTATCCAGATAATTACAAAACAACCTCCATGATTTTAGCACACCACAGTAAGACAGCCTGGCCATGGGCAATTTTTTTGTTAAGCAAATAACTCCTGTATTATGATATGCATAAAAAATGAAAAAATAAATGTACACTATAATTGGTATATTCAGTATGAAGTAGTACATACAGGCTTCACATTTATTAAAACAAAAATCAATAAATTGGTTCCGGATTTTAAATATCCGGATTTTCCGAACGTGTGTTTACACAGGAAATTTAGTTTTGCCTACAGCGCAAAATGGAAGCCCACAGAAAAGGTAAGATAGCGGAAAAACTTAATTTACAACATATGTCCAAACAAGATTAATTCTGTCTTTGGGATAGAGATATCTAATTTTAAATAGGTTTCAGAAAAAAAATTGTGTAGAGAATTGTGCCATTTTGGGTCAAATATCATAATATTTAGCAATTTTTGAGAATTTGTTAAGCTGTTACCATGGTATTCACAGCTCTAAAAATCACAGAAAATATCAGTTTACTTATCCTTCAGAGCTCTATTAAAATTGCAAATGTTGTACAGTTTTCAAATATATATACTTTATTAGAGGTTATATGTAAGGTTAACTGGCAATGTTTACATATCTAAAACATGTGCCATATTTTTCAGAATTTGGCATTTTTACTGTACACTGCTACCTTATAAGGGCTGAAAAATGTTATTTTTTGGAAATTGTGCTTAATTATGCTTGATTAAGCTTCATTTTAATTCATTATTGCTCACAAATGCATAAAAACAATCTAAAACTTGTTTATTATCTGGCTTGTCATATTAGAGGAATCAAGGGAGGTAACTCGCATATCTACCCATTTTAAGGGTGGGTTAATTAAGCATAATGTTAATGAGTCAGTGTAAATTGAAAAGATATTCTATGTTTTATAACAAACCCAATATAACTTATTGGGTATCTAACAAACCATATAGACTGAATTCTGGTTTGTTTTACCTGATTTATTACCCCGTATCCATGGAAACTGTTACAGTAAGTGTTATTTTTTGAAATATTTGGTGAAACCATTATTTTCAGTTTATTTATACAATGGTAAGCATGTAATTTCAATTGATTGAGTGTACGGTTGACACAATATTGTCAATTATTGTCATTTCCTTCGGTAAAGCAGAAAAAATAGCATTTTCCGCATAAAATGGGATCAGCGGACACTTTCATATGATCATTGGTACATATCTGAATAACCGGGGTGGAAACAGATGGTTGTGATGCCATAGGCATGACATTTTGAAATCTTGGATGTCATGTCATGATTTATCAGTTAGAATATTGCATGCGTTGCTAAGCTGAGGTTTGGAAAGGAATTTGGTTATTTATTATGACACCATTGAGTATTTATGACGTCATAGATACCATCTGATGACGTCATAGTTACTGATGACGTCATGACAACTATGACGTCATATTACAAGGCTAAATTTGATAGTTGTATAGTATTTTTTGCTTGATTACATGCACAGAGACTCAAAGTACCACATTCAACTCAAAACACAACTTTATTCAAGAGATATACAGAATTATGGGAGTTTTCATCTTTAAAATTACCTCCCCTTATTACTGGATTGGGAGAAAAAGTTGTCAAAATACACCTCTCAGGGAAATCAGCAATACTCGGTGACTATTAAAGATACACAGTAACCGGATATGTCATTTTGTTCGTCGGAACATGCTGTAGACATTCATAGGGTTTTTAGTAAAATTAGAATTTGAAAAAGTGATGTATAAGGTAGCACACCACAGTAAGACAGCCTGGCCATGGGCAATTTTTTTGTTAAGCAAATAACTCCTGTATTATGATATGCATAAAAAATGAAAAAATAAATGTACACTATAATTGGTATATTCAGTATGAAGTAGTACATACAGGCTTCACATTTATTAAAACAAAAATCAATAAATTGGTTCCGGATTTTAAATATCCGGATTTTCCGAACGTGTGTTTACACAGGAAATTTAGTTTTGCCTACAGCGCAAAATGGAAGCCCACAGAAAAGGTAAGATAGCGGAAAAACTTAATTTACAACATATGTCCAAACAAGATTAATTCTGTCTTTGGGATAGAGATATCTAATTTTAAATAGGTTTCAGAAAAAAAATTGTGTAGAGAATTGTGCCATTTTGGGTCAAATATCATAATATTTAGCAATTTTTGAGAATTTGTTAAGCTGTTACCATGGTATTCACAGCTCTAAAAATCACAGAAAATATCAGTTTACTTATCCTTCAGAGCTCTATTAAAATTGCAAATGTTGTACAGTTTTCAAATATATATACTTTATTAGAGGTTATATGTAAGGTTAACTGGCAATGTTTACATATCTAAAACATGTGCCATATTTTTCAGAATTTGGCATTTTTACTGTACACTGCTACCTATATCCGGATACTGAAGTTGAACCGTTTATTTTTTTTGTTAATTCATCGCCCGTTACCAGATCTTACTTAGTAACGCGGTCTTTTCCCCCCTCTCTGATCTTGTTTTCCTCAGCCAGGCCCTCGGCTGTGTCGGGTGTACCTGTATGACCGACCGGGTTCTGACAACAGCAGTCGTATTGAAGTCAGATTTGGATCAGACTACGGAAACAACGATGGATGATCTGGAAATCCAAAACTTTTATTTTGATAGTTGCTGTAAATGTGTGAATGTTGGTTTCAAGAATTAAAACAAAATGTTTGGGGTTAAGTTTATAATGCATTGCAATGCTGAGTTTTTATTTTCGAGAAAACTTGATTGAAATTATATAACAGTGTGTAACACAAACAACCTTTGATCAATAATGGAGACGTCTATATATTTAAGTGTTTCCATAGCAATGCCACGGTATAAACTAGAAAGAATGTTGAGTTAATGGATGGTAAACGTCATCAATAGCTTGTCTGTCATGACGTCATAATTGTAGTGCGAGATGTTGTACTAGTATTTCCTTATTGCGACTTTAACTATCATAGCAGTTCAATCAAACTTTCTGTCTACATAACAATTTATGTACTCATTAATTGAAATATTGTACTCTTAAAATTCAGAAGTGAGTACAAATGTTTCAAAGGTTCATTTTTGACGATTTGAAGTGAACAGAATGTTTATGAAGTTATGAGTTTTCTCTTGTACATATATTTTCATGTGATATACTTATATCCTCGTGAAAAAGATCCCTTAAAATAGCAGGATGCATTACTGTCTGTCGTTTAATAACGAATTTTCATGTCAGCTTTCTAGCACCCCTCAATCATTGCAGTATTTATAAGAAGTTTGGATGTTTGAATTCGCATGTAAAGGAACCTTTTGTTTTAAAGGAAATCCTTTGCATTATAATACATTAATGCATTCAGTGGAATTTGGTATATTTTCATGATACGTTATCCCCCATCTCGATATTTTTACTTTTTTTTCCTCGTCATATCCCAACACAAAATTAAGATTGTATTAATTTCTGTCGCTTTCTGCGTTCACAATTTTGCTCAGCTTGCAAGCACTGGAAGCGATGCTTAGAATTTTTCATCTTGGTTTGAATAAAATATTATATAGATACAAATTTATTTTTATAGTATTTTTCAGAATTCACTAAATCTATTAATCGATTTTTCTATTCACATATTTCAATACTCCTATTTTTTTAAAAGTCACTTTCAATGCTAGAGTACGAATACCCTAAAATGATACCATTAATAAGTATTCAATTAATTAGTATTCAAACAATTAGTATTCATTTAATTAATATTCAATTAATTAGTATTCAAACAATAAGTATTCAATTAATTAATATTCAATTAATTAGTATTCATTTAATTAATATTCAATTAATTAGTATTCAAACAATAAGTATTCAATTAATTAATGTTCAATTAATTAGTATTCAATTAATTAGTATTCAATTAATTAATATTCAATTAATTAGTATTCAATTAATTAGTATTCAATTAATTTGTATTCAATCAATATCAACACGAACAGAAAACAAAATGTACTTTCAATAGATTGCAAATGTTGTACCTTTATTACAATCATCTTCTGAGAAATGTCGTTTGTTCTTCGTAAGTCATCACCATCCTTACATTCTAGACACATACGCAAAACCCCATGGTATGTAACTTGTTACGACATTTTCTCGGGATTTTTACCTCTCGGAAACCTTGGACGTTTGAGGATGGCAATATTGAATGAAATGCGCTAGAGAAGGACTTGAAGCTAGTGTTATGGATTGAAAAAAAGAAGAAGCTAGCGTAATGGTGTGAAAAAAGTGGCTTAGGTTGATAGACTAGAAACAGGTGTTGAAGTGGCAGGGGACGAATGACCACTAGCAGGGATTGAATGACTATATGTACGGCTTGTTGGACTAGCTTGACGGGTTGAAGAAGCAGTTGACGTAGGACTACTGGTAGATATTGAGAGGCTAGCGGGATTGTTTGAAGAAGTAGCGGTTGGGGACGAATGACTACTGGCAGATATTGGGTGGTTAGGCGTAGGGGTTAAATACTTGTCATTGGGCTAAAGAACTACTGGTAGAGAAGAAATGACTCAATGTAAAGGTTGGAAGACCAGTCATAGGGGTTACTTGTAGTATTTAAAGGAATAGTGATAGGGATTTATGAATATGTCGTAAGGAGATGAAGGATTAACGAGAGGGCTTAGGGCTATTAGAAGATGCTTGATCTACAAGATTGATAAACTAGTTGAAGGGATATAAATAATGGTAGGGATTAACGGATCAGTGGTGAAGATTAAGGACTAGGGGTAGGGATTGACGAATTAGTGGTGAGAATTAAAGACTTGTGGTAGGGCGTGGACTATTTGTAGATACAAAGAATACTGGACTGATGGTCTAGTGGTAGGTGGTAGGGTTGGAAGTAGAGTAAGACGTGGTGGAGGCATTATTAAAATGATACTTGGTGCACGGCACAGGTTGAGGTAGAAAAGGTAGAATGCTTTTCTATTCAGTTATGAGGGTCAGGGTTAAACGAAGTGAATAAGAGAATGAAGGACTTGTATATTATGTAATGTAATGCAACGTGACGAAATGATTGACATACTAAAAAAGTACTACAAGGTCACAGGCAGGTTCATTTTGTATGTTGATTTAATGATAGATGCTTGTGTAGTGTTAGGCCCCTATGCAAAGATCACATGCAAGTAAAATAGTAGATGCGTGTATAAGTGTATCACCCCAGTGCAATGCGGCATGTAGGTTTAATAATAGATGCGCGTGTAAGTTTTTGATCCCTGAGAGGCTTTGGTAATTGTATTGTAAAAGCTAGAGCCGTACAGAATGCCTTTAGGCTTTTTAGGCCTTTTGCCTTTTGTAGTACCACTTACAGGGTAGTTTGTTGTGAATAATGACGAGGGAAAAGAGGAGGAGAATAAACTGGAAATTGTAGAAGGCATCGATGTAGGTGTTGATTTGGTTACTGGGGCTTTCCAGGAAGTAGTTGGAGATGTGCTTGTGGCTGTATTTGATGTTGTCGGAGTATTGGTTGTGGTTGTTGGAGTGGTAGTTGTAGTTGTTGGAGTGGTGGTTGTGGTTGTCGGGGTGGTAGTTGTAGTAGTCGGAGTGGTAGTTGTTGTTGTTGGAGTGGTACTTGTAGTTGTTGGTGTGGTAGTTGTGGTTGTCGGAGTGGTAGTTGTGGTTGTTGGAGTGGTAGATGTGGTTGTCGGAGTGGTAGTAGTGGTTGTCGGAGTGGTAGTTGTGGTTGTCGGAGTGGTAGTTGTGGTTGTCGGAGTGGTGGTTGTTGTTGGAGTGCTTGTTGTGGTTGTTGGAGTGGTTGTTGTGGTTGTTGGAGTGGTGGTTGTGGTTGTTGGAGTGGTTATTGTGGTTGTTGTGGTTGTCGGAGTGGTAGGAGTGGTAGTTGTGGTTGTCGGAGTGGTAGGAGTGGTAGTTGTGGTTGTCGGAGTGGTAGTTGTGGTTGTTGGAGTGGTAGTTGTTGTGGGTGTGGTGGTGGTTGTTGTTGGAGTGGTTGTTGTGGTTGTTGGAGTGGTAGTTGTGGTTGTCGGAGTGGTAGTTGTAGTTATCGGAGTGGTAGTTGTGGTTGTCGGGGTGGTTGTGGTTGTTGTTGGAGTGGTTGTTGTGGTTGTTGGAGTGGTGGTTGTGGTTGTTGGAGTGGTAGTTGTGGTTGTTGTGGTAGTTGTTGTTGTGGGAGTGGTAGATTCCACAACACAGAATCCTTTCTCGCACACCTGAGTAGTATAGCATACAAATAAAGAAATGCATTTAAAATACGCATTATTGATTGGACAATTTTTTAAAGATAGGTTGCGTAAGATTAAACTCTGTTTTGACAGTTTACCGATATGCTAGCTCAAAGCAACCATATACAATTTCATTTTAAATATTGATCTAAACATAAGTTAAATGATCACGCCAATATTGTAACCAAAAATAGAAATTTTATTGGATTATCTTTGTATGAATTACTCACATAATTGTATGTGGTTGGTATTTCTTTACAGGGCGTCCCCTCGAACACAAATAGATTCATGCAGGTTCCCGAGGTGCTATTTAAACATGTGACACCATCTGTACAGAACACATCATCATCAGAAGGCCTCTGTAAATAGAGCAAACGTTATTTTAACACAGTAAGGTTGGTGATGGGGACACTGACGGACGCTTTTATAGTGTAATCATACTGAAACATCTACATCTATCCCACCTATTCAGATTATACTGTAAAAGAGTAATTGCCATTCGCTTTACAGGGGAACGGCAAGTAGTAGGCGCAAATATTCATTTTATAGATTTTGTTTTATCTCAGGAACAGAGTCGTCTTCACAGGAACTAACGCTAAATCAGAATGCTAAAAGTGAGGCAGTGTAAACGTAGATTTTATGGAGCAAATAGTTATTCAAATAAATTTAAAAGATATCTCGCCTCTTACAAATCATACAATAAAGCAATCACAATTCAAGAACTCAACCAACTGGCAACGCAGCAGACATCTGTGTACTACAATATAACCTTTCAAAGTGTCGACAAGGACCAAAGAAAATAGAATATAATGTTGAAGAGTGACCAGGAGCCAATGAAAATATAGTCTAGAGATGTAGAGTGACGACAGCAGCCAATGGAAATATAGTCTAGAGATGTAGAGTGACGAAAGGAGCCAATGAAAATATAGTCTAGAGATGTAGAGTGACGACAGGAGCCAATGAAAATATAGTCTAGAGATGTAGAGTGACGACAGGAGCCAATGGAAATATAGTCTAGAGATGTAGAGTGACGACAGGAGCCAATGAAAATATAGTCTAGAGATGTAGAGTGACGACAGGAGCCAATGAAAATATAGTCTAGAGATGTAGAGTGTCGAGAGGGGCCAATGAAAATAAAGTCTAGAGAAGTAGCGTGACGATAGGAGCCAATGAAAATATAGTCTAGAGATGTAGAGTGTCGAGAGGAACCAATGTAAATATAGTCTAGATATGTAGTTAATCGAGACGGGCCAATAAAAATATAGTCTAAACGATGAAAAGTGACGACAGGAGCCAATGAAAATAGGGTCTTTAGATGTAGCTTGACGATAGGAGCCACAGAAAATATAGTACAGTGATGTAGAGTGTCGAAAGGGACCAAATATAGCCTAGAGACGACAGGAGCCAATGAAAATATGGTATACTAATTACTAATTGTCTACAGGAGTCAATGAAAATATGTTATACTAATTACTAATTGTCGACAGGAGCCAATGAAAATATGTTATACTAATTACTAATTGTCGACAGGAGCCAATGAAAATATGGTATACTAATTACTAATTGTCGACAGGAGCCAATGAAAATATGGTATACTAATTACTAATTGTCGACAGGAGTCAATGAAAATATGGTATACTAATTACAAATTGTCGACAGGAGCCAATGAAAATAAAGTCAAGACGCAGTAAACATTAGGCACTCTCTTGGTAAGACTTTGTGACATACAAAACACATTGCTTAGCAACTACATTACACATTAACTTCTTTTTCGATAGAATTTGGTGTATAAGTTTCTATTTTTTTTTTTATAATTAACCATCATTTCGATAATACCAAAAAGATAATTATGTATATTGGACCACACAATTATTTTAATATTGGTTGATTAATCTTTGGTCACTAGATCTAAATTTATACATGCACTGTTATTTCAACATCAACTTAAGCAATATTATTTGCAGTTTTACGAGAAGCATACATGAGGTACTCACCACACAAACAGTGGAACCCGATCCGTAACGTAATTGGCATTGCTGTTCTGTAAAGAATGCTTTCCCAGCGCTCCCTACAAGTCGGTCGTCGTCATAGTAATCGGGTTGGGCGATGTTCTGTAGACAAGCCCCCTGAGACCTGTAGAAGTTTTATATACTTAAGTTATTGTAGAATATTCCTTAAAGTTCGCCTCTCAATTCGTTGATTCATATACAATGTATATCATATATCTGAAGTTATCTATTGTTTAACTGTGTCTTTTTGTACAATTCTTTGAGAATTCTGTGAGAATGTTGAGAAGTAAACTCTGTTGGTAGAGTTCATGTTTCTTCTGTATGTAACATTAAAGTATTTACAATGATAATTGTATCGGCCCAAGATTTTCCCAGGGATATTCTGCCCTTTTAAAAGTATCCAATATCTGTAAGTTACGAAACTAATTCAATTATGGAGTTAACGCCCCTTCCTGTTAGCTTTTTTCATCATCCTGACTTAATCGTCTGGAATTCCTTACTTTTGGCTTCAATGAATTAATTGAAGAGCCCACAAAGAGGATGGAAGAGCTGTGTGATTTAATTAGAACCTTTGGATCAGCTACACATTGTATATATGATGCAATGTGTTTGATAATTAGATACATTGCATGGAAACTCAACGACAATGTAAGACTTTAAAATAGTTTATGATTCGTGCCTTGATCAGGCCTGGAACTCGTAATCTTCGGCATCAAATCGTCTAGTCAGGTGTCATCACTGTGTCCAGTTGACTTGGGGTCTAGAGATCTTTTATGTGAATCGTAACTCGAAACATCAAAGTTGGCTTTGACATGATGCTCTCTAGGACTCGCGAGACATCGCGGTCACTATTCCTACAGTTTAACTTAAAACTAAGCTTGCTTGTTGTCAAGTTCGAGCTAATCGGCTGATAGACAGGTCAGGTAGAACCAGTTTATGTACGTCTCGGTTGAGTCGAGTATATTTCTTGCTTTCTTTTCACAAGAGAATAATAATAATAATAAACTAGAAATTGTCATGAACAATTTGACGGGCTTTTCACGACTTGCTTAACATTGAAAGAAAGTAATAAATTGCAACATACTTCGCAGCCCTTCTTCTTATCATGCTACAGACTCATAATAGAGCATCTAGGCCTCTTGGTTTTTGTGAAGGTATTATTTTAAAGTTTTGGAATATTTGACCCCTGTGAACTTGGATTAAGGTCAAGGTCATTTATCCCAACAAACTTTGTAGCCCTATATCCCAGCATGTTACAGTCCAGTTAACAGGTGTCTAGGCCTCTTTGATAGTGAGAACATGTCATTTAAAGGTTTAAACATATTTGATCTCTGTGACCTTAGATGAAGGTCAATGTCAACCACAGTAGCAACGTATGTAAGCCTCCATCCAAGGATGCTACATACCAAATATTAGGTGTCTAGGCCTTGTAGAATTTTAGTAGAAGTATATTTTATGAAATTTCAGAAGTTTGCACTTTTGACCCTCCATAAAACCAGAAGTTATTGTTTTTCAGAAATATGTTCGATACAGTTATTTTTTACTAATTATTCTACACAACATATCCAAAAATGAATAAAATCTGTCTAATATTTAATGAGTTATAGCAATTAAGGTAAAAACCGGAAGTGAGGTCATAACAGCCTTGAATGAAAGTCAAGGTCAACTATAGTAACAAGCCTGATAGGACATCATCCCAACATGCTATACATACCAAATATTAGGTCTCTAGGCCTTGTAGAATTTTAGAAGAAGTTTCATTTATGAAATTTCATAAGTTTGCACTTTTGCACATTTTACCCTCCATTAAACCGGAAGTTGAAGTTTTACAGAAAAAATGTTTCCCAATAAAACTTTTCTATATGTTATTCTGCATAACATACATTAAACCGTTAATGAGTTATAGCAATTAAAATAAAAACCGGAAATGAGGTAATAACAGCCATTTTGTTTTTTCAATGATGAGGAAACTTGTATTAAGTGTTTAAGGGCAGCTTGAGAAACTTGTGTGTCACAATGGTTAAAATTTAAGTCATCCTGATTGACGTAATTCGACTTAAACATTTTTGGCGGGAAACTGAAAAGATCAAAGGAAATTTTCAAAATTTGCTTTTTCGGTAACCGGAAGTGCTATTGAAAAAAAGGTACCAAAATGATCAGAAAAACATACTGCATTCATATTTAAAATAATTTTTGAAAATAAATAAAAATTTAAAAAATCTAAAAAAATAGCAATATTTGACCTCGGCTATGTTGGCCATCTTGGATTCCGGACCGATCAAAATAATAACATAACTTGGTCAGGATTATATGAGAATCATTTCAGCCAAAGTTCAGCTCAATCAAACTGATGGAACTTGAGAAGAAGTTTAAAATGTGTTTTTTTTAAAATGGCGGCTGCGGCATCCATGTTGGATTTCGGACCAATCCGAAAAATAATAACTCTTGATTAGAAACATCTCTGGATTAATTTTTTGTTTGACCTCTAACCTCAAAGCCGTAATTATGTAAAAGTTGGCCCCAGATGAATCCTACATGAATATACCTTTGAATATTTTTAACCTCATACGTTTTTGAGTTGTGGCCATTTAAGCAAAATAAGCTTTGACGTCATGGCGGCCATTTTGGATTTTTCGACCTACTTAATTTTTATTTCCTGCACCCCTTCAAATCATTCTATAATATTTACATTTTCACTTCGCTCCGCCTCAATGAACATAGTAAACTGATTTCACTTCATTTCCCGTTGAAGATTTGGGGTCGCGTGCTTCTGTTCTGAGAGACGAATCACTTTCTTGCCGGCGTGTGAATACATTCACTGAATTTACAATGGCGATCGAGTTCTGTACCGCCTCAGACTTGAATGCACTTTCATTTTGTGAATTGTGTAACATTGTTATACACGTATATAAACACAAGTGGAATAGCCGCTTTATGTGCTAATAAAAATGCCAGTATAATGCAGACAGTTTAGAAAACAGGATCTGACAGAACACTGACACCCCCGATAGCACCGAGCTCATGACCTACGTAGCGCAGTAGGTCTAACGTTAGCTGTATCTCGAATGACATGCCTTGATACTATTTTAATGGTCACAGAAAATAAACCTCAATTTTAACACTATTTAACAACACAAAACAGACTGGTAACAGAAGTATGCTATATCGAGAACAGGGACACATTATTGTCGTAATTTGACTCAATCTAAACATATGGAGGACACAAGTTTCCGGCCGTCGAATACCGCCAATTTTCAAATCAATGTTTCTTTACTTACTATTATCAGAAATTACATCCCAAAACGCCAGTGCGACAATGAAATCCAATATTTCAAGAACACCATGTACATCACCAGCTAACCTGCGACTAAAATCCACATTGTTACACTTTTTCTCGAGCTATGAATATCCCGGTTATTAGACTGCATCACATCATTTTTTTAACCGAGTCCCTGTGTCTCGAGTGACCAAATCACACACATACTATACTGTCAACAATGCACTTTAAATTCGTATTTATATGGGTATTGCTAAGTTTTTATTATACAATATCATAAATATTTGTTACAAATGAATATTTTACCTTGAAAATATCGTATCTATGTGTATCAACATCGTAATAATCAAAACGTGTATGGCACTATATTTTGTGTTGCCTTGGCGACGAGAATAGTTGACTGTCTGCTGTTCCACTACTGTGCACACATGTACGATAAGTATAACAATGTTACAAAGTGACGCACTTACGTCACACTGTTGCGACCGAATTTTGCAATCTGGTGGCGAAGTTTTAAATTTGGTTAACGTAAATATAAGGATTGATTGTTAATTTTGTTGCTTGCATGGACTGATGAAGGGAAGTGAACCTCGTGCAAATGGTACATGAACTGCTTCGCAGTTCACTTCATTTGCACGAGGTTCACTT
Source organism: Pecten maximus (assembly GCF_902652985.1). NCBI lineage: Eukaryota > Metazoa > Mollusca > Bivalvia > Pectinida > Pectinidae > Pecten > Pecten maximus. Next base: position 15,432,784 of record NC_047033.1, on the reverse strand, counting down.
CCCTTCATCAGTCCATGCAAGCAACAAAATTGACAATCAATCCTTAAATAAAGGCGGAAAAAGAAATCAGAATAACTTTAACCAGTTTGGCGTTACAGTTTCTACAAAATGAAATGCAGAAGATTAGGAAGAATGATAATAAGAAGAAACAGAACAAAAACAATAGGTCTTTCCACCACAAAGTGAAAAGCCCTAAAAATAGACAGTTAAGGACATACAATTGGCATAACTTAAGTGTGACCTTTAACATTTAAGGAGAACACCATCAGAAAGAAGAACGATGGTGATACCAGACCAATCTTATAGTGATACCGGACCAATCTTATAGTGATACCGGACCAATCTTATGGTGATACCGGACCAATCTTATAGTGATACCAGACCAATCTTATAGTGATACCGGACCAATCTTATGGTGATACCGGACCAATCTTATGGTGATACCAGACCAATCTTATAGTGATACCGGACCAATCTTATAGTGATACCAGACCAATCTTATAGTGATACCGGACCAATCTTATAGTGATACCAGACCAATCTTATGGTGATACCGGACCAATCTTAAAGTGATACCGGACCAATCTTATGGTGATACCGGACCAATCTTATAGTGATACCGGACCAATCTTATGGTGATACCAGACCAATCTTATAGTGATACCGGACCAATCTTATAGTGATACCAGACCAATCTTATAGTGATACCGGACCAATCTTATAGTGATACCAGACCAATCTTATAGTGATACCGGACCAATCTTAAAGTGATACCAGACCAATCTTATAGTGATACCAGACCAATCTTATGGTGATACCAGACCAATCTTAAAGTGATACCGGACCAATCTTATAGTGATACCGGACCAATCTTATAGTGATACCGGACCAATCTTATAGTGATACCGGACCAATCTTATAGTGATACCGGACCAATCTTATAGTGATACCGGACCAATCTTATAGTTATAACAGACCAATCTTATAGTGATACCAGACCAATCTTATGGTGATACCGGACCAATCTTATAGTGATACCGGACCAATCTTATAGTGATACCAGACCAATCTTATAGTGATACCGGACCAATCTTATAGTTATAACAGACCAATCTTGTAGTGATACCAGACCAATATTATGGTGATACCGGACCAATCTTATAGTGATACCAGACCAATCTCATAGTGATACCGGACCAATCTTATAGTGATACCGGACCAATCTTATAGTGATACCGGACCAATCTTATAGCGATACCGGACCAATCTTATAGTGATACCGGACCAATCTGATAGTTCTTCATCATATCCATTTATATAAAGGCATATGCGTACAATGATACAATGATAGCCAGTTCTACATGTATGAATTAAAACCTGAAGATGTGGTTTTTGAACTCGGTTTTTACCACCATGATTACTCCTAATTATATGTATCACGTAATAACTTACTTAAGTCTGGTGTCGAACTGATTCGCCGAACAGCTTGTCCAATTCCATGAGTTACCGGATCCGACTCCGAACTGTATCCTCTCTGGGTTCGACTGCTCATCCATAACTTTTCCAGATCCGTCCTCTCCGCAGGATGAGTCGTCAGAGATTCCTAACCTGTATGATTAAATAAAATGCGTCATACACTGTCCTCAAAATGAACCGTCATTATTTTGTATTATAGTAATTCATATCAACATGTTTTCATACACACGTTCCCTATATATATATATGTTTAACCCCAACCCGGGAGTATACCGTAATTACTCGAGGTAGCACGCGGCTGGCCTACCGTGACTTTGACTTTAAACATATTTATTGTCCAAAATAGGCACAAAGGATTTGGCGCAAGTTATGACAACATATGAAGCTATCTCCTATCAACAAAACATTTTACACAATTGATGACATAGACATTTACAAGGTCAAAGTTTAAATAAGTCCATTTTACATAATTATGCAAATAGTTGGAATTTCTTCTTTGTCAAATTGAATAAATAAAATTTTCACTTTGGGACAACATATGTTAGCCTATTTATCATCTAGTGAGTACATGTCCTTTACCAATACTCACATTGTACCAAGTGTCCTTGCTAAATTGTACGCAGGGAAGGCAGTGGATCCGTACTCAACAATACCGAACGGCGCAGACGTCTTACAGATGGAGTCCGCGTTAGCAGTATCTATAAATAAATATCGATCAATATCACTGTACACAGTCACACAGCATAGCAACTCTTTTATTTATGTTTAGTACAGATAGAGTACATGCAGAATTAAGCATATTAAACTGCAGTATTAAGAACTGTTGATACAAGGGGCAAACAATCAATAAGTATACATTGTTTACATGCAAAAATCAAGATGGGGCAACAGGGAAATGAAAATACCAGCAGCAGTTGTTTAAATACCGAAAGGGAGAGATATTAACCTCATAAATTCATCAATTAAATATTTCATAATTATGGGAGTGTTTTTTTAAATTATGTATATCTACAAGTTACGGGAGTGTTGTTATAATTATGTATACTTACAAGTTACGGGAGTGTTGTTATAATTATGTATATCTACAAGTTACGGGAGTGTTGTTATAATTATGTATATCTACAAGTTATGGGAGTGTTGTTATAATTATGTATATCTACAAGTTATGGGAGTGTTGTTATAATTATGTATATCTACAAGTTACGGGAGTGTTGTTATAATTATGTATATCTACAAGTTATGGGTGTGTTGTTATAATTATGTATATCTACAAGTTATGGGTGTGTTGTTATAATTATGTATACTTACAAGTTATGGGTGTGTTGTTATAATTATGTATACTTACAAGTTACGGGAGTGTTGTTATAATTATGTATATCTACAAGTTATGGGTGTGTTGTTATAATTATGTATACTTACAAGTTATGGGAGTGTTGTTATAATTATGTATATCTACAAGTTATGGGAGTGTTGTTATAATTATGTATATCTACAAGTTATGGGTGTGTTGTTATAATTATGTATACTTACAAGTTATGGGTGTGTTGTTATAATATGTATACTTACAAGTTATGGGTGTGTTGTTATAATTATGTATACTTACATGTTATGGGAGTGTTGTTATAATTATGTATATCTACACGTTACGGGAGTGTTGTTATAATTATGTATATCTACAAGTTATGGGAGTGTTGTTATAATTATGTATACTTACAAGTTATGGGTGTGTTGTTATAATTATGTATACTTACAAGTTATGGGTGTGTTGTTATAATTATGTATACTTACAAGTTATGGGTGTGTTGTTATAATTATGTATACTTACAAGTTATGGGTGTGTTGTTATAATTATGTATACTTACAAGTTATGGGTGTGTTGTTATAATTATGTATAACTACAAGTTATGGGTGTGTTGTTATAATATGTATACTTACAAGTTATGGTTGAATCTCCGGCATCCGTTGTGATATCATATCTGTAAAATTTTTATAAGGTTTAATGTTTATATGTGTGAAATACAATGGCGTCTCGCGACTGAAAAGGCTGTCTGTTTCTCGAAAAACGTATTTTTGTGTATAAGAGGCGGTGCGCCGAGCGCCGATATAGATATTGTTCGATTTTGATGAAATTCGGTATATAAGTGTAGTATGATACCGTTGCGATATCAACTTCTTTATTGGCGCTGTAGGGATTGTTCAGAGGACCTACAGTATATAAATACTGGCTCACATTTGACATTGTGTCTCAGTAAGGTGAAATTTCCTAGCGCCTGCTATAGATTGATCCCCGACACAGTAACATGTGATGTTGTATAACCTTATTCGCAACCAAAATTGGCTGTTACTTTGGAAACGGGATTTTCCATTCAATACATACAGATTGAACAGTTGGTATCACATTTAACCACGTAGGATATATTGACAATAAGTAGTATGTAAAATACTGTAGCATTGTGGAGATGACGGAACATTCTGATTCTTCAACAAATACATTTTATTCGGATTTGAATAAAACTCGAAATATCTTTAGTAATTAACAATAAGATATTTTGAATATAAAATTGCGAATACAAATAGCAAAATTAAAAAATACATGTATCTGGAAATTTAGAATAAATATCACACAACTACGAAACAATATAGAAACATATTTTCAATATTTATATATATCGTTCATTAATAATTAAGTCAGTCAATCGTCAGCCCAACGATTCTGGCATGTTATCTATATCGTGATCAAATTTTAACTCGAAATAAGGGACAATATATATATATATAATAAAATAAAACACGCTCCGCTGATATAAAAATCGTCCTCTACTCAACGACACGCCATATATTTCTAGGCCAAATGTCAAATAAACAAAACGTGTCGATTTCCCAGATTAGTAACCGTGTTCTTGAATTTCATGTCACATAGAGATTGTATGTAAATAAGTTTTAAAGAGCTGGCTGTATCTACGGCTATGTCGGAATGCTCGATCCAGCGAATAAAATCGCGAAAAAACATTATTGAAATTTAGTCCGTTTAACATCAAAAATGCATGCATAAAAAGAAAGTATAATATTTGTTCTAATATTCAAAACAGCAGATTTCACCAAAAGCATTTAAAAAAAATGGTGTGAAATTCTCGGATGTATTGTACTGACTGTGTCAGGCCAAGATATGCGTCCTGACCAGAGTTGAATAGTCCTGTGTAAATCTCGGCGTACTGGAGATTAGATTCCGGAATCGTTCTGTCATCACTGGACTTGAACATTCGACAGTACGTGGTCTAGAAGTGAAATAAAAATCAAGAAATTTGAGATATGCAAGGTATGCCAAAATCACATGTTAGAGATACGTACATTTACTGTAGAGTCAGTGTATCAGATACGTACATTTACTGTAGAGTCAGTGTATCAGATACGTACATTTACTGTAGAGTCAGTGTATCAGATACAGACATTTACTGTAGAGTCAGTGTATCAGATACGTACATTTACTGTAGTCAGTGTATCAGATACAGACATTTACTGTAGAGTCAGTGTATCAGATACGTACATTTACTGTAGTCAGTATATCAGATACAGACATTTACTGTAGAGTCAGTGTATCAGATACATACATTTACTGTAGAGTCAGTGTATCAGATACGTACATTTACTGTAGTCAGTGTATCAGATACAGACATTTACTGTAGAGTCAGTGTATCAGATACGTACATTTACTGTAGTCAGTGTATCAGATACAGACATTTACTGTAGAGTCAGTGTATCAGATACAGACATTTACTGTAGTCAGTGTATCAGATACAGACATTTACTGTAGTCAGTGTATCAGATACAGACATTTACTGTAGTCAGTGTATCAGATACAGACATTTACTGTAGTCAGTGTATCAGATACAGACATTTACTGTAGTCAGTGTATCAGATACAGACATTTACTGTTGTCAGTGTATCAGATACGTACATTTACTGTAGTCAGTGTATCAGATACAGACATTTACTGTAGAGTCAGTGTATCAGATACAGACATTTACTGTAGTCAGTGTATCAGATACAGACATTTACTGTAGTCAGTGTATCAGATACGTACATTTACTGTAGTCAGTGTATCAGATACGTACATTTACTGTAGTCAGTGTATCAGATACGTACATTTACTGTAGTCAGTGTATCAGATACGTACATTTACTGTAGTCAGTATATCAGATACGTACATTTACTGTAGTCAGTGTATCAGATACAGACATTTACTGTAGTCAGTGTATCAGATACATACATTTACTGTAGTCAGTGTATCAGATACGTACATTTACTGTAGTCAGTGTATCAGATACGTACATTTACTGTAGTCAGTGTATCAGATACGTACATTTACTGTAGTCAGTGTATCAGATACGTATATTTACTGTAGTCAGTGTATCAGATACGTACATTTACTGTAGTCAGTGTATCAGATACAGACATTTACTGTAGTCAGTGTATCAGATACGTACATTTACTGTAGAGTCAGTGTGTCAGATACGTACATTTACTGTAGTCAGTGTATCAGATACAGACATTTACTGTAGTCAGTGTATCAGATACAGACATTTACTGTAGTCAGTGTATCAGATACGTACATTTACTGTAGAGTCAGTGTATCAGATACAGACATTTACTGTAGAGTCAGTGTATCAGATACAGACATTTACTGTAGTCAGTGTATCAGATACAGACATTTACTGTAGTCAGTGTATCAGATACGTACATTTACTGTAGTCAGTGTATCAGATACAGACATTTACTGTAGTCAGTGTATCAGATACAGACATTTACTGTAGTCAGTGTATCAGATACAGACATTTACTGTAGTCAGTCTATCAGATACATACATTTACTGTAGTCAGTGTATCAGATACAGACATTTACTGTAGTCAGTCTATCAGATACAGACATTTACTGTAGTCAGTCTATCAGATACAGACATTTACTGTAGTCAGTGTATCAGATACAGACATTTACTGTAGTCAGTGTATCAGATACGTACATTTACTGTAGTCAGTGTATCAGATACGTACATTTACTGTAGTCAGTATATCAGATACGTACATTTACTGTAGTCAGTGTATCAGATACAGACATTTACTGTAGTCAGTGTATCAGATACGTACATTTACTGTAGTCAGTGTATCAGATACATACATTTACTGTAGTCAGTGTATCAGATACGTACATTTACTGTAGAGTCAGTGTATCAGATACGTACATTTACTGTAGTCAGTGTATCAGATACGTACATTTACTGTAGTCAGTGTATCAGATACGTACATTTACTGTAGTCAGTGTATCAGATACAGACATTTACTGTAGTCAGTGTATCAGATACAGACATTTACTGTGAGTCAGTGTATCAGATACGTACATTTACTGTAGTCAGTGTATCAGATACAGACATTTACTGTAGTCAGTGTATCAGATACGTACATTTACTGTAGTCAGTGTATCAGATACGTACATTTACTGTAGTCAGTGTATCAGATACAGACATTTACTGTAGTCAGTGTATCAGATACGTTCATTTAGTGTAGTCAGTGTATCAGATACAGACATTTACTGTAGTCAGTGTATCAGATACGTACATTTACTGTAGTCAGTGTATCAGATACGTACATTTACTGTAGTCAGTGTATCAGATACAGACATTTACTGTAGTCAGTGTATCAGATACGTACATTTACTGTAGAGTCAGTGTATCAGATACGTACATTTACTGTAGTCAGTGTATCAGATACAGACATTTACTGTAGAGTCAGTGTATCAGATACGTACATTTACTGTAGTCAGTGTATCAGATACAGACATTTACTGTAGTCAGTGTATCAGATACATACATTTACTGTAGTCAGTGTATCAGATACGTACATTTACTGTAGTCAGTGTATCAGATACGTACATTTACTGTAGAGTCAGTGTATCAGATACGTACATTTACTGTAGTCAGTGTATCAGATACAGACATTTACTGTAGAGTCAGTGTATCAGATACGTACATTTACTGTAGTCAGTGTATCAGATACGTACATTTACTGTAGTCAGTGTATCAGATACAGACATTTACTGTAGTCAGTGTATCAGATACGTACATTTACTGTAGTCAGTGTATCAGATACGTACATTTACTGTAGTCAGTGTATCAGATACAGACATTTACTGTAGTCAGTGTATCAGATACAGACATTTACTGTAGTCAGTGTATCAGATACATACATTTACTGTAGAGTCAGTGTATCAGATACGTACATTTACTGTAGTCAGTGTATCAGATACGTACATTTACTGTAGAGTCAGTGTATCAGATACGTACATTTACTGTAGAGTCAGTGTATCAGATACGTACATTTACTGTAGTCAGTGTATCAGATACAGACATTTACTGTAGTCAGTGTATCAGATACAGACATTTACTGTAGTCAGTGTATCAGATACGTACATTTACTGTAGTCAGTGTATCAGATACGTACATTTACTGTAGTCAGTGTATCAGATACAGACATTTACTGTAGTCAGTGTATCAGATACGTACATTTACTGTAGTCAGTGTATCAGATACAGACATTTACTGTAGTCAGTGTATCAGATACGTACATTTACTGTAGTCAGTGTATCAGATACGTACATTTACTGTAGTCAGTGTATCAGATACGTACATTTACTGTAGTCAGTGTATCAGATACGTACATTTACTGTAGTCAGTGTATCAGATACGTACATTTACTGTAGTCAGTGTATCAGATACAGACATTTACTGTAGTCAGTGTATCAGATACAGACATTTACTGTAGTCAGTGTATCAGATACAGACATTTACTGTAGTCAGTGTATCAGATACGTACATTTACTGTAGAGTCAGTGTATCAGATACGTACATTTACTGTAGAGTCAGTGTATCAGATACGTACATTTACTGTAGTCAGTGTATCAGATACAGACATTTACTGTAGAGTCAGTGTATCAGATACGTACATTTACTGTAGTCAGTGTATCAGATACAGACATTTACTGTAGTCAGTGTATCAGATACGTACATTTACTGTAGTCAGTGTATCAGATACGTACATTTACTGTAGTCAGTGTATCAGATACGTACATTTACTGTAGAGTCAGTGTATCAGATACGTACATTTACTGTAGTCAGTGTATCAGATACAGACATTTACTGTAGAGTCAGTGTATCAGATACGTACATTTACTGTAGTCAGTGTATCAGATACGTACATTTACTGTAGTCAGTGTATCAGATACAGACATTTACTGTAGTCAGTGTATCAGATACGTACATTTACTGTAGTCAGTGTATCAGATACGTACATTTACTGTAGTCAGTGTATCAGATACAGACATTTACTGTAGTCAGTGTATCAGATACAGACATTTACTGTAGTCAGTGTATCAGATACATACATTTACTGTAGAGTCAGTGTATCAGATACGTACATTTACTGTAGTCAGTGTATCAGATACGTACATTTACTGTAGAGTCAGTGTATCAGATACGTACATTTACTGTAGAGTCAGTGTATCAGATACGTACATTTACTGTAGTCAGTGTATCAGATACAGACATTTACTGTAGTCAGTGTATCAGATACAGACATTTACTGTAGTCAGTGTATCAGATACGTACATTTACTGTAGTCAGTGTATCAGATACGTACATTTACTGTAGTCAGTGTATCAGATACAGACATTTACTGTAGTCAGTGTATCAGATACGTACATTTACTGTAGTCAGTGTATCAGATACAGACATTTACTGTAGTCAGTGTATCAGATACGTACATTTACTGTAGTCAGTGTATCAGATACGTACATTTACTGTAGTCAGTGTATCAGATACAGACATTTACTGTAGTCAGTGTATCAGATACGTACATTTACTGTAGTCAGTGTATCAGATACGTACATTTACTGTAGTCAGTGTATCAGATACAGACATTTACTGTAGTCAGTGTATCAGATACAGACATTTACTGTAGTCAGTGTATCAGATACATACATTTACTGTAGAGTCAGTGTATCAGATACGTACATTTACTGTAGTCAGTGTATCAGATACGTACATTTACTGTAGAGTCAGTGTATCAGATACGTACATTTACTGTAGAGTCAGTGTATCAGATACGTACATTTACTGTAGTCAGTGTATCAGATACAGACATTTACTGTAGTCAGTGTATCAGATACAGACATTTACTGTAGTCAGTGTATCAGATACGTACATTTACTGTAGTCAGTGTATCAGATACGTACATTTACTGTAGTCAGTGTATCAGATACAGACATTTACTGTAGTCAGTGTATCAGATACGTACATTTACTGTAGTCAGTGTATCAGATACAGACATTTACTGTAGTCAGTGTATCAGATACGTACATTTACTGTAGTCAGTGTATCAGATACGTACATTTACTGTAGTCAGTGTATCAGATACAGACATTTACTGTAGAGTCAGTGTATCAGATACGTACATTTACTGTAGTCAGTGTATCAGATACGTACATTTACTGTAGTCAGTGTATCAGATACGTACATTTACTGTAGAGTCAGTGTATCAGATACGTACATTTACTGTAGTCAGTGTATCAGATACAGACATTTACTGTAGAGTCAGTGTATCAGATACGTACATTTACTGTAGTCAGTGTATCAGATACGTACATTTACTGTAGTCAGTGTATCAGATACAGACATTTACTGTAGTCAGTGTATCAGATACGTACATTTACTGTAGTCAGTGTATCAGATACGTACATTTACTGTAGTCAGTGTATCAGATACAGACATTTACTGTAGTCAGTGTATCAGATACATACATTTACTGTAGAGTCAGTGTATCAGATACGTACATTTACTGTAGTCAGTGTATCAGATACGTACATTTACTGTAGAGTCAGTGTATCAGGTACGTACATTTACTGTAGAGTCAGTGTATCAGATACGTACATTTACTGTAGTCAGTGTATCAGATACAGACATTTACTGTAGTCAGTGTATCAGATACAGACATTTACTGTAGTCAGTGTATCAGATACGTACATTTACTGTAGTCAGTGTATCAGATACGTACATTTACTGTAGTCAGTGTATCAGATACAGACATTTACTGTAGTCAGTGTATCAGATACGTACATTTACTGTAGTCAGTGTATCAGATACAGACATTTACTGTAGTCAGTGTATCAGATACGTACATTTACTGTAGTCAGTGTATCAGATACGTACATTTACTGTAGTCAGTGTATCAGATACAGACATTTACTGTAGAGTCAGTGTATCAGATACGTACATTTACTGTAGTCAGTGTATCAGATACAGACATTTACTGTAGTCAGTGTATCAGATACATACATTTACTGTAGTCAGTGTATCAGATACGTACATTTACTGTAGTCAGTGTATCAGATACGTACATTTACTGTAGAGTCAGTGTATCAGATACGTACATTTACTGTAGTCAGTGTATCAGATACAGACATTTACTGTAGAGTCAGTGTATCAGATACGTACATTTACTGTAGTCAGTGTATCAGATACGTACATTTACTGTAGTCAGTGTATCAGATACAGACATTTACTGTAGTCAGTGTATCAGATACGTACATTTACTGTAGTCAGTGTATCAGATACGTACATTTACTGTAGTCAGTGTATCAGATACAGACATTTACTGTAGTCAGTGTATCAGATACAGACATTTACTGTAGTCAGTGTATCAGATACGTACATTTACTGTAGAGTCAGTGTATCAGATACGTACATTTACTGTAGTCAGTGTATCAGATACGTACATTTACTGTAGAGTCAGTGTATCAGGTACGTACATTTACTGTAGAGTCAGTGTATCAGATACGTACATTTACTGTAGTCAGTGTATCAGATACAGACATTTACTGTAGTCAGTGTATCAGATACAGACATTTACTGTAGTCAGTGTATCAGATACGTACATTTACTGTAGTCAGTGTATCAGATACGTACATTTACTGTAGTCAGTGTATCAGATACAGACATTTACTGTAGTCAGTGTATCAGATACGTACATTTACTGTAGTCAGTGTATCAGATACAGACATTTACTGTAGTCAGTGTATCAGATACGTACATTTACTGTAGTCAGTGTATCAGATACGTACATTTACTGTAGTCAGTGTATCAGATACGTACATTTACTGTAGTCAGTGTATCAGATACGTACATTTACTGTAGTCAGTGTATCAGATACGTACATTTACTGTAGTCAGTGTATCAGATACAGACATTTACTGTAGTCAGTGTATCAGATACAGACATTTACTGTAGTCAGTGTATCAGATACAGACATTTACTGTAGTCAGTGTATCAGATACGTACATTTACTGTAGAGTCAGTGTATCAGATACGTACATTTACTGTAGAGTCAGTGTATCAGATACGTACATTTACTGTAGTCAGTGTATCAGATACAGACATTTACTGTAGAGTCAGTGTATCAGATACGTACATTTACTGTAGTCAGTGTATCAGATACAGACATTTACTGTAGTCAGTGTATCAGATACATACATTTACTGTAGTCAGTGTATCAGATACGTACATTTACTGTAGTCAGTGTATCAGATACGTACATTTACTGTAGAGTCAGTGTATCAGATACGTACATTTACTGTAGTCAGTGTATCAGATACAGACATTTACTGTAGAGTCAGTGTATCAGATACGTACATTTACTGTAGTCAGTGTATCAGATACGTACATTTACTGTAGTCAGTGTATCAGATACAGACATTTACTGTAGTCAGTGTATCAGATACGTACATTTACTGTAGTCAGTGTATCAGATACGTACATTTACTGTAGTCAGTGTATCAGATACAGACATTTACTGTAGTCAGTGTATCAGATACAGACATTTACTGTAGTCAGTGTATCAGATACATACATTTACTGTAGAGTCAGTGTATCAGATACGTACATTTACTGTAGTCAGTGTATCAGATACGTACATTTACTGTAGAGTCAGTGTATCAGGTACGTACATTTACTGTAGAGTCAGTGTATCAGATACGTACATTTACTGTAGTCAGTGTATCAGATACAGACATTTACTGTAGTCAGTGTATCAGATACAGACATTTACTGTAGTCAGTGTATCAGATACGTACATTTACTGTAGTCAGTGTATCAGATACGTACATTTACTGTAGTCAGTGTATCAGATACAGACATTTACTGTAGTCAGTGTATCAGATACGTACATTTACTGTAGTCAGTATATCAGATACAGACATTTACTGTAGTCAGTGTATCAGATACGTACATTTACTGTAGTCAGTGTATCAGATACGTACATTTACTGTAGTCAGTGTATCAGATACGTACATTTACTGTAGTCAGTGTATCAGATACGTACATTAACTGTAGTCAGTGTATCAGATACGTACATTTACTGTAGTCAGTGTATCAGATACAGACATTTACTGTAGTCAGTGTATCAGATACAGACATTTACTGTAGTCAGTGTATCAGATACAGACATTTACTGTAGTCAGTGTATCAGATACAGACATTTACTGTAGTCAGTGTATCAGATACATACATTTACTGTAGTCAGTGTATCAGATACATACATTTACTGTAGTCAGTGTATCAGATACGTACATTTACTGTAGTCAGTGTATCAGATACAGACATTCACTGTAGTCAGTGTATCAGATACAGACATTTACTGTAGTTAGTGTATCAGATACGTACATTTACTGTAGTCAGTGTATCAGATACGTACATTTACTGTAGTCAGTGTATCAGATACAGACATTCACTGTAGTCAGTGTATCAGATACAGACATTTACTGTAGTTAGTGTATCAGATACGTACATTTACTGTAGTCAGTGTATCAGATACAGACATTTACTGTAGAGTCAGTGTATCAGATACGTACATTTACTGTAGAGTCAGTGTATCAGATACAGACATTTACTGTAGTCAGTGTATCAGATACGTACATTTACTGTAGTCAGTGTATCAGATACAGACATTTACTGTAGTCAGTGTATCAGATACGTACATTTACTGTAGTCAGTATATCAGATACAGACATTTACTGTAGTCAGTGTATCAGATACGTACATTTACTGTAGTCAGTGTATCAGATACGTACATTTACTGTAGTCAGTGTATCAGATACGTACATTTACTGTAGTCAGTGTATCAGATACGTATATTTACTGTAGTCAGTATATCAGATACGTACATTTACTGTAGTCAGTATATCAGATACGTACATTTACTGTAGAGTCAGTGTATCAGATACAGACATTTACTGTAGTCAGTGTATCAGATACGTACATTTACTGTAGAGTCAGTGTATCAGATACAGACATTTACTGTAGTCAGTGTATCAGATACGTACAATTACTGTAGTCAGTGTATCAGATACGTACATTTACTGTAGAGTCAGTGTATCAGATACGTACATTTACTGTAGTCAGTGTATCAGATACAGACATTTACTGTAGTCAGTGTATCAGATACAGACATTTACTGTAGAGTCAGTGTATCAGATACAGACATTTACTGTAGTCAGTGTATCAGATACAGACATTTACTGTAGTCAGTGTATCAGATACAGACATTTACTGTAGTCAGTGTATCAGATACAGACATTTACTGTAGTCAGTGTATCAGATACGTATATTTACTGTAGTCAGTGTATCAGATACGTATATTTACTGTAGTCAGTGTATCAGATACGTACATTTACTGTAGAGTCAGTGTATCAGATACAGACATTTACTGTAGTCAGTGTATCAGATACGTACATTTACTGTAGTCAGTGTATCAGATACGTACATTTACTGTAGTCAGTGTATCAGATACAGACATTTACTGTAGAGTCAGTGTATCAGATACGTACATTTACTGTAGTCAGTGTATCAGATACGTACATTTACTGTAGTCAGTGTATCAGATACAGACATTTACTGTAGTCAGTGTATCAGATACAGACATTTACTGTAGTCAGTGTATCAGATACAGACATTTACTGTAGAGTCAGTGTATCAGATACGTACATTTACTGTAGTCAGTGTATCAGATACGTACATTTACTGTAGTCAGTGTATCAGATACAGACATTTACTGTAGAGTCAGTGTATCAGATACGTACATTTACTGTAGTCAGTCTATCAGATACAGACATTTACTGTAGTCAGTGTATCAGATACGTACATTTACTGTAGTCAGTGTATCAGATACAGACATTTACTGTAGTCAGTGTATCAGATGCAGACATTTACTGTAGTCAGTGTATCAGATACGTACATTTACTGTAGTCAGTGTATCAGATACAGACATTTACTGTAGTCAGTGTATCAGATACGTACATTTACTGTAGTCAGTGTATCAGATACAGACATTTACTGTAGTCAGTGTATCAGATACGTACATTTACTGTAGTCAGTGTATCAGATACAGACATTTACTGTAGAGTCAGTGTATCAGATACGTACATTTACTGTAGTCAGTGTATCAGATACGTACAGTCATTGTGGAGTGTAAAAGATACCTACGTCTACTGTACTAAATTCGCATTCCACAAATCCCGGAAAGTACACTCTGACATCCAAACCAAACCAGGAAAGACTCTGGAATATCGAGTCAACCTAGAAAATCATCAAAACAAGATTACATGATGAAATTATGGCATATCTATAATATATTGTAGTTTGCTTGTTTGTACATTTAAATAATTAAATTGGACTCAAATCCATATTACCATCCTCCTGTATAATAACCCACTAGATGACCCTCCTGTATAATAACCCACTAGATGACCCTCCTGTATAATAACCCACTAGATGACCCTCCTGTTGTGTAACCCACTAGATAACCCTCCTGTATAATAACCCACTATATGACCCTCCTGTACTGTAACCCACTAGATAACCCCCCGGTACTGTAACCCACTAGATAACCCTTATATACTGTAACCCACTAGATAACCCTCCTGCTGTGTAACCCACTAGATAACCCTCCTGTACTGTAACCCACTAGATAACCCTCCTGTAGTGTAACCCACTAGACGACCCTCCTGTACTGTAACCCACTAGATAACCCTCCTGCACTGTAACCCACTAGATAACCCTCCTGTACTGTAACCCACTAGATAACCCTCCTGCTGTGTAACCCACTAGATAACCCTCCTGTTGTGTAACCCACTAGATAACCCACCTGTACTGTAACCCACTAGATAACCCTCATGTACTGTAACCTACTAGATAACCCTCCTGCACTGTACCCCACTAGATAACCCTCCTGTAGTGTAACTCACTAGATAACCCTCCTGTAGTGTAACCCACTAGATAACCCTCCGGTACTGTAACCCACTAGATAACCCTCCGGTACTGTAACCCACTTGTGAAAAAAGAAGTTCTTCTGTCACTGTCCTCTCTTAAGACCAGTAAGGGATGGTGTTCATGCAAACAAAGACTGGCTCCCTATCTCAAGAATTTTAAAACTGAAAGTAAAATCAAGCTTGTTGATTTTGGTATCTACGGCATGTTTGATTCTAGACTGATACTGATAAGTTTCAAACTAGGGGAAGATAATTAATATCTAAATTCAGCTGAGCGACTCTTTACAAAACACAAACATGTTAAACTCTTACCTCGTTTGATACTCCCTGAACAAAAGCTACTCTGCCAAAGACGCTAAAACAACAATAGATAAATATTCAAATAAATAAATAAATCCTTTGATATACCTTTTTAAGCAATACGCCTCGACAAAGACCGATTTTCTCAAGAATCAGTTGAATGTAAACAACGTTGGTGAGTTCTCTGTTTGAGGTACAGTGTAAATGCGAGGACTTTTGTTTTTGGTTGAAAGGTCACATTTATTTTACGCAAATATTTACTGGAATCTTAATCAAGTTTTACTGAGGATTCCTGATAATTCAACATCGCAAGTTATATCTAGAAATATGTCCCCGTTATGAGAGATTGTAAAGAGAAGTTACGTGGAGAAGACTGAGCGTAATTCCGGTCCCATAGTGATGTACGCCTCGATCAAATAGTCTCCTATATCTGTGGCTGTCCGCCTCTTCCTGTAGTGCTCTCTGGATTTATCTGTAACTAAGTAATACAATACACTTCTTATCATTCCATACCAAATGTCAATGTCAGCAAATATCATTTTCACGTTTTTCTTCCTTTTATTATCTACAATATATTTGAGTTTTTTTTTTATCAAATTCCAACTGATTTATGCGTCTTGACACTTGTTTCGGATTCCTTTTTGTGTAATTTATATGTTGTATATACATGTATATTGTTTCTTTGGAATTGACAAATAAAATACAGTTTAATCTAAAAGTTCATGTCAGATCAACGTTTTCACTAAAAATGACTTCGTTTAATAGGCAGTGAAAGTATATTTAGAAAAAAATATAACGTAATTTAACGTAATAATAAAAAGAGAAAAAAAAACCTCCAAAAACCAACAACAACAAAAACGGCCATGTTCATCTACTCACGGTATCAAGTGAAATTCCACTTCTTAATTACTTTTAGCTAATTAGCTCACCAGTTCATAGTACAGACTTATACAAAACAATGTAGATTTCACAAATATACACACGAAACGGCTAATACACAACAAAAAATGGATCTATATTATATTCGTTACATCACAAATATTTCATCGAGGTAATAATTGCCCATATTTGTAACTAATGGCAACAGAAGATAAAAACGTGATATAAATGACAGAACAAATGTGTTATTCCCGACAGGTTTTGTTGTTGTTAGTACATTGTAATCTAATAAACTGTTAACGTCCTTAATATACCACACTGAAATCTTAACCCATTTCGAAATTTTAACAGATTTCCGCATAAATGAATTGTCTGCGCCAAAATTAGTTTATATAGAAACAATATGTAAAAGGATATGCAAAACTCGCTACCGTGATTTAGAGCAACGCTTCAAGCGCAATAAAACAAAACTGAACAAAACTATCGCTTAAGTATGTACGCTGGTATCACCATTGTCACAAGATGAAAGTTATTTACAATATTTCTGTAATGACATTGTCATGTAAATGAAAATATGTTGACACATTATGCATGGCATGTTTAAAGACATACCAAAGCGCGTATTTATAAAGGCACTTCCCGATACATGCTTATAAGACGTGGGGATATCTGTTTAAAAGAGTATTTAAAAAAACATGCAATGGTATACTAGTATGTATAAAGACACGTGCAAATTCGTGCTTATAACGCACGTGTTAAAATGATGACAGCAATCCTTCTGTCTATTGTCTACTGAATGAAAATTACATACCTGCACGAGCTAGGGGTAAAGGAAACACGCTATCGTCGGCGATATTAGCCACATGGAATACCTCGTAGCTCGCGCTATCACTGTTCCTAAGGCGCTGGATTCTATAGAAGTCACCCTCGTACGGAAATATTCCACTCTGTAATGGATCAACGTTAAAAACGGTATTAACAGACAGTTGTCTCATGATTCGTCATGATTTGAGTTGGAAAATTCCTTACTTTTATTATCTTCATATTTATCCACTGCTGACAAACAAAATTAACTATTTAAAAGAGCAACTAAATTTGTTGTCTTAACGAAATGTTATAAACACTTTTTGTTTGTTTTTCAGTGAAAATATGGTACAACAGCTTATGCCCTCAAAATTTTTTTTTTACTAATTTAGTTTCAAATTCAACCTACCGTTAAAAAGCTATCATGGTCAAATCACAAATTTGAATTTAAACAGTACTGTCTGTTATTATAGACGAATGAAACTCCAAAATGATATGACCAATATTAACCCCTGAACAATTGTGATTTTGGTGAAATATGAAATGATGTTTGTGTAAAACATCACTTCAATGCGCTGTCCATCTTAACCAGTCTACAATGTCTATCTATACTTACATAGGTACATTGGTCCCTGTCGTCTTCACAGGCAAGAGTGATTGCAGCGCCATCTTCCGACTGGTAGGCTCCGAAACTCTGTCAATGGTAACATACAAAACAGGTAATTAAGGGTCCAAGCAATACCACAGCAACCAAAACCGGAAATTTATGTTGAAGAGAAATTACGGCAACGTACAAAACTCGATATTCAGGTAAAAACAAAATGACAGTAACACGCGAAAATAGAAAATGAGGATTAAAACGAAAATACATCAACACGAAAACGCTATGAAATGCTTGAAATATTACATACCACAAACAGTAAGCTGGTAATAATATAACTAACCAAGATGGAAAACAGCAATCTAGTAAACAACCAATTAATGAGGTCAACAACAACCTAGTAACCATGTAAACAACCAATTAATGAGGTCAACAACAACCTAGTAACCATGTAAACAACCAATCAAGGAGGCCAAGAACAACCAATCAATGAGGCCAACAACAGCCTAGTAACCATGTAAACAACCAATCAATGAGGCCAACAACAAGATAGTAACCATGTAAACAACCAATCAATGAGGCCAACAACAACCTAGTAACCATGTAAACAACCAATCAATGAGGCCAACAACAACAAATCAATGAGGCCAACAACAGCCTAGTAACCATGTAAACAACCAATCAATGAGGCCAACAACAGCCTAGTAACCATGTAAACAACCAATCAATGAGGCCAACAACAACCAATCAATGAGGCCAACAACAACCTAGTAACCATGTAAACAACCAATCAAGGAGGCCAACAACAACCAATCAATGAGGCCAACAACAACCTAGTAACCATGTAAACAACCAATCAATGAGGCCAACAAAAAGATAGTAACCATGTAAACAACCAATCAATGAGGCCAACAACAACCTAGTAACCATGTAAACAACCAATCAAGGAGGCCAACAACAACCAATCAATGAGGCCAACAACAACCAATCAATGAGGCCAACAACAACCTAGTAACCATGTAAACAACCAATCAAGGAGGCCAACAACAACCAATCAATGAGGCCAACAACAAGATAGTAACCATGTAAACAACCAATCAATGAGGCCAACAACAACCTAGTAACCATGTAAACAACCAATCACTGAGGCCGACAACAACCTAGTAACCATGTAAACAACCAATCAATGAGGTCAACAACAACCAATCAATTAGGCCAACAACAAGATAGTAACCATGTAAACAACCAATCAATGAGGTCAACAACAAGCTAGTAACCATGTAAACAACCAATCAATGAGGTCAACAACAAGCTAGTAACTATGTAAACAACCAATCAAGGAGGCCAAGAACAACCAATCAATGAGGCCAACAACATCCTAGTAACCATGTAAAAAACCAATCAAGGATGCAGGCAACAAGCTGACAAGCATTTAACTGCAAATGTAGTTACCCAAATAGGTAAATGACAAGCTGGCAAGTATATAAATAACCAACCCAGCCTACGTCATCGAATACCTGGATTAAATGGACACTAGAAACTGTGACGTAGTTCACTAAATGGTGTATTCACCACTCACCTTTTCCACGTCGACTTTGTGTGTGACGTCATCACCAGTAGAGTAGTGAAATGTATTAGGGAGGGAGCGACGTTTAAGATTGATAGTGACGTCTTGTCCTTTCAGCTGCAATTGAAGCGGAAGCTCACTAGGGAAGCTGCTTGCTGATCTTTTTGTTCTCTGTGGTTTTGACAATTCCGTCAAAGTCACCCTCTCTGTATAGGTAGGAGAAAGACATGCTTTATAAAATATAAGGTTAGACAGAAATACGGATATAATTTTACTTACATTAGCTTAACATGGCCTTTCTCTTGGACAACATACATGTAGATTTTCCTGCTGTGATATTTATTTTATGATAATATTATGAGAATATATATAAATATATCAATTGTATCAAATAATTCCAATCTTTCTCCTGAAACCCGTTCAGTAGAGTTTGACTGAATTGATAAGTGATGACTAGTTTTCTGTAAAAGCTTTCATATTCAACGTTTCACTTTCGCTGTTTATTGATAGGATAAATTAAGTTATTGTCCGTTTCAAAGTATCATTGGAAATATCTTTTCCATTTAAAAATATTGAGGAAAAAGAAAAACTTTTATGTTTGTTTAGATTATCGCCATTAAGCTATATTAACATGCTTAGCTAATAACCTTTGCAAAAACATCATATAACACAACAAATAATATTAAAAGGGATTTATATTTTCTTCTTATATTTTTATTTTATTTTGACGGGCTTAGTGGTAATGTATCACAGTGAACATGTACTGAATTTGGTTTTCTACATCTTTAATTAACATATTCCCTCATGCTGTGGTTATTTGAAGTTCGTCATGTAACATATTAATATCATTTTCGCGTTATTTATTTGATTATTAGTTTAAAACAGTATTTCATTTAATCCATAGACATTTCATACAAAAATACAAAAAGACCAGTTCATGATTTGCAAAGGGTCTGGAAACAAGCTTAAGACGTTATCAATCCAACTCTCTCAGAAATTCAGAATAATCTGTCATAGTGGTCAAAACACAACACTTCTTAATCATTTTACAATTTATATATGTAGTTGTATAAATGACAATGTGAAAAAAACATCAGATGTACTTTCAAGGAATGAACTGACAGGTTAAAGAACATTGGTGGAACATAAATAACGAAAATATGTTGCGAGTTGTTTAATATTATACATTGATACATAATTAGGGCTTTTCACTTTGTGGTGAAAAGATCTATTGTTTTTGTTCTGTTTCTTCTTATTATTAGTCTTCCTAATCTTCTGCATTTCATTTTGTAGAAACTGTAACGCCAAACTGGTTAAAGTTATTCAGATTTCTTTTTCAGCCTTTATTATAGAATGATTTGAAGGGGTGCAGGAAATAAAAATTAAGTAGGTCGAAAAATCCAACATGGCCGCCATGACGTCAAAGCTTATTTTGCTTAAATAGCCACAACTCAAAAACGGTATGAGGTTAAAAATATTAAAAGGTATATATATGTAGGATTCATCTGGGGCCAACTTTTACATACTTTTACGGCTTTGAGGTTAGAGGTCAAACAAAAAAGCTCGCTGGAGGTCAAAGTTATGCTATTTAAAAAAAAATTCGTTATATTTTTTTTTTGAAAAATTCTTTTACAAATCAATGGTGTATGCCAATCCGATCATTTTCATACCTTCTGTGTTTTAATATCACTTCCGGTTAAGGCAGTACGCCATCTTGAAATTTTCAGTGATTGCGCAATCATTGCTAAATCTTTAGAGGACAACTCCTCATGAACCAAGAGGCCCAGATAACTGGTATTTGGTCTATAGCAAGATTGCATAAAGGACTACAAAGTATGTTAACAGAAATGACCTTGATTTTCATTCAAGGTCACAGGGTTCAAATGAGTTATTTTTTAATTTCTTTTATTTAACAAACTTTTTTTTCAAGCTTCAACAGTGTGATTGAGCCAAAACATGCCAGAATTAATCCTGAGATGTTTTTAATTAAGAGTTATTATTTTTCGGATTGGTCCGAAATCCAACATGGATGCCGCAGCCGCCATCTTAAAAACACATTTTAAACTTCTTCTCAAGTTCCGTCAGTTTGATTGAGCTGAACTTTGGCTGAAATGATTCTCAGATAATCCTGACCAAGTTATTTTTTTTTGGATCGGTCCGGAATCCAAGATGGCCAACATAGCCGAAGTCAAAAATTGCTATTTTTAGATTTTTTAAAATTTTTTTTATTTATTTTCAAAATTATTTTAAATATGAATGCAGTATGTCTTTCTGATCAGTTTGGTACCTTCGGTTTTTATTTAGCACTTCCGGTTCAAGTTGTACGCCATTTTGATTTTTTATGATTGCGCAATCATTGCAAGAGGCCTAGGAACTTGATACAGCTGTACGAGTTATCTCCCCTCGTCCAACTCCTTTGTTGAGAAGTTATATCTCAGATGCCAGATTAATTCAAAACTAGAATGTAGATGACCTATCAAGTGTTCTAAAATAGTTTTTTATGTTTGGAAATACCAAGTCTTCAGGTCATTTTTGCTAAGTAGTGAAAAGCCCGTCAAATTGTTAACCAACAATTTCTAGTTTGTATTTGATTTGTTTCTGGGGATAACAATGATATCGATTCAGTTTCTTTTAAGTGAAACCTTTAAGAATAATAAAAAATAAATTTTTGCCTCTTAGCAATAATCATTTCATTTTCTTCGCCAGATAAGTCCTGGTGTCCTGATAATAGTAGTATATCTGTGTTCAAGTCCGTATCTGGGCTGAAATCAACTGTTCTCATGGATTTTGATGTTTTTCACTAACGAAGAGGAAATTGAAGTTATCTTCAATATATCCATATGTACAAAACAGGCTATCAGATAAGATTCTATTGAACATTTTTTAATGTACTGCAATGTAAGCGAGATCGCGTGCAGGGAATTTGCAATTATGTTTTCCAAAGTTTCTGTATGAAGGAGGACGTGGAAGATTTCTATACAGATTTTATTTGTTTTTACGTTCGTCGTTGAAGCATGGTTAAAACACCCTGGGAATATAATTTGTTTATATGTCACCTTCTGGCGGTAGGATAGGTATTGCCGACTATTAAGGTTATCTCTTATTTCTGAAGGCATAGAGTTCCATTATTCTACAGCTGACGGTAAGAAAGATGATTTATGATAAAATGTTTTTTTACTGTACTGATAAGTGCTGAGCAGCTTGTCTGGTTCTATAATCATGAAGATCTGAGTGTAAGGAAAGTACAAAGGAACATAGATAGCTTGGTGTTTTATTGTGAATCATTTGTTTCAGCAGTAATACATTAAAATCATCTGTGTAATCCGAAAGATTTATCTTTTAGATTATTTTTCATATTCATTTGTAATACCAGCGAAAAACCATTTTGTCTCAAATCATTCATTTTTTTAGCTGTTCACAGAAATTTAGCATTACAGTAACGATATTTGATATCAGAACGGATCCAAACCAAATATTGAAAATTAAAAAACCTGCCATATCAAAACTTCAGTCAAATTTTCTGTATGACCATGATTGTTAGGTATATTTAAAACGCCCGTGTGATCTTTTATCGGTAATAGACTACCCCAGGCGTATGGTTAAAGCTTCATAACTTGTACCATACTGTTAGCCTACAGTCTATTTAAACAGATATTTAAACAGAGATTCACTCAACAGATATCGGCGGAACAATGGTGGATCACAATGACATCAACAGGAAATAGCAGACATCATTAGGCAAATAACTGGAGTAAAAATGCAGTTCATTGATTATGATTACAACATGTCTGAGATCTTAGTTACATAACGAACATAACTAAAATATTCTCACTTATACATTACTGAAAATGTCAATTTATGTTTGATTAATATATTCATTTAAAAACATTATTGAAAAAGTCGTTTATTTTTGCTATTTTTTTTTATTTAAAAACATTACTGAAAAAGTGAATTTATTTTTGCTAAATACTCATTTAAACACATTGTTGAAAAAGTCAATCTATTTTTGTTAAATATTCATCAAAATATACCACTGAACAAGTCAATTTATTTTTGTTAGATATTCATTGAAATACGTCAATACAAATGTCAATTTAATATTATTTACCATCTGTGTTTAATGTTCATTAAAATATTTTTATTTTTAGATTGTCATTTTTAAATGTTTTCATTATTCTGAATGTCGAATTATGTCCAAATAATTCTGAGGGGACTTGACGGTCAAATTCGTGGAACAATATCTTTTTTGTCACCTATCATCATTTAGTTATATCTTATAACTTCATTTTTTCTTTTCTTTTTATTACATGAATTTAGTGGTGAGGTGTTACAACTAATATTTACAAAGATTTCTGCATTTTTAATTGACATATTTCGGCATCTTTGACATATTTCTACATTTGTTATTGACACATTTCTGCATATTAATGAACATATTTCTACATTTTTTAATTGAAATATATCTACATTTGAAATTGGCATATTTCTGCAATTTTAATTGATATATTTCTGCATCTTTAACTGACATATTTCCTCGTGATATTTTTATCGTTGTGGTTCCTCACGTTGCGCATTGATAATTTATTGACATGCTTTACACTTAATTTGGATGATTTTTGTTTCAACAAGAACGTATTAAACAATACATCCGTCTGAGTAATTCAAAAGGGTATTTTACTGTTGACTTAAACACATAGGTTCTACGATATTTTTTTGTTTGCTGAAAATCGGTAGATAATTAGTATCGGTACGATAATAATAATTTGGCGATACACAACTGTCAGTATCTTCTTGGTCATGACAAAACAATGAAAGTTTATTTTTTAATTCATGAATTCACTCACATTGAGATATTTTCCCATGAAAACAGGACACATATTTTACACGCGAATATCACAGATCCTATGATTTTAATTGTCAAAACGACAAACATTTTTGTTTCATGATTATTTCGGCTGTCTACACAAATGAGCATAGTAATAACGGTTGTTTAAGCTTAATAAGCCCGTTTGTTGTTTAAGATGTAATCCCTAAGATCCATTAAATTTGATTAAATGCACGGAGTATTTTATCCCCATTTCGGTTATTTTGAAATATGTTTTTAAATCATTGCTCAAGAGATATGGGAAGTCATTATCGAGAAAATTATTATAAATTTCGAACATATGCAAATAATTCTAAGGGAACTCTAAATCGTATTTGCATAAATAAATGTATTAGCATCTTTTGTTATTGTTCTATTCGATATTATTGCAGATTGTATTTCACTGAGGGATTTTGTCAATGTTTGAATATATCTATAAACACGTCGATATCATGTATTGGAAATTATTGAATTAATAAATCAAAAATATTTTATTGATTGACTGATTTTTACGTATAACCTCATATATGGCATGTCTGGACATCAACTCGAACCCTACTCATGTATAATAATATTTCTAACACATAAAAAAAACCAGATACATTTTTCAACACAGAAATGCAAAAACGAAAAAGAATACCGACATCATAACGAAACCATAATTAAAAAAGAATGGAATAAACGAGGGCAAAATACAAACAAAATTAAGGATTTGCAGCAGGGAGAGTTCTGGAAAGGTACAAAGAGAATACGACCAGATGTTCAAGAAGAGTAAGCGTCTTCTACTTCATAGACGACACACCATACAAATCTAGGTCAAATCCAGCTTAAGTCACAATCTCAAATGAGAGTTGGGGCGGTAACAATGGAATCACTGGGCATATCAACAATCCTCAAACACGTCTGACTTTATATCGCATAATGAAATAGAATATTTCAAAATGTTGTCACATGTCGACCATAACACTTTTGTAATTGTTTCTGTCAGTAGTCACCATCTGTGTCACGGAAAACCCATAAACAACACAGATAAAGGATGCAGGGATGTTACTATCCAGAAAGGGAAAATTAACAATTGGGAAATTGATATCATCACATTTATCATACAGCTTAGTTATGGTAAAGTTGTACGATCGAGGTAACCGACTAACGTTGAAGAGTCTGAAATGTCACTCAATTCATGTTCTCCTTTGTATACCCGATCGACATGGTCAATAAACTTGAAAATGAAGGACATTGCATGATTTCTGTTATCTATTCTGATAAACTCTTCAATATAATCTATTCTATGTGACAGCAAAAAACGAGTCGCTCGTAGAGGAGCATGTTTTCAACGGGCAGATAGTCTGTACGAAGATCTGGCGTCCAGTCTCAACAAAGATTGTGACGATCAGAAATGCAACTATTTTTAATGGCAGTTTTACAAAAAATCATCCCGTACAATTCACAACTATGTACTAATGATAATAAAAAATACATTTATAATTTGCCAACATTACAAAATATTTGTTTTATATTTTCAGTGTGTATGTAGAATCATCCAGCTTGATATCGTATTATGGTAAGAAAAACAGGGTAAATAAACAATAAACTTACCGATGTGTTTGCTTTTGCTACTGTCGTAAAATGCAAAACTAAGACGAAAAATGGACAGAAAAAGGACTAGAATCCTGTAGTTGTCCATGGTTCTCAACAAGTATGCCGTTATAGGCCGAAAGATAGAAACTGATTGAAACTCGAAAGCTATGATTAGAAACCTGTGACTAGTATATACCCGCAGGTGTTTTAAACACTCCGAGTCATTAACAATTAAGGGAGTGCGTGTTTAATTCCATCAGGCGTCATAGGCGCCTATCTCTTATGTACCAATGTTGTAATAGGCAGGACGGGCTAATGTATTTGTATCTGATCGCTATGACGTCATAAAAGTAAGTGTGTGTGCGGCTGGAATAGGTATAATAAAGCGAACTGATAAAGGAAAGAATACTTGATTGGAAGGATTGTTTGCCTCGGAGTAAAGTTTGTAAATCACCTGTTTGTTAATAGTGTTTATTTAATTGACGTAATCAATCACCCGTAAGATATTTATCATTTTTATCAGGAAGGTTCGTATTTGTTTAGTCCAAAATGGCTGCTGCATTTCTTTCGTGTTTTTGTTAATGATGTTCTAACATAAGTTTTCTCTAAATGTCAATCTCATTTTCCAGGAATGTGTAGGTTTTGTTTTATGAAACAATGGCAATAAGACCATAGCATTCTGTTTCATGTAAGTTTCCAATTTTATCAGATTTACATGTGTTTCATGAAAATAGGTTTTTGTTTATCCAGTCTAAGACCATAATATTCTGTTTCATGTCAAATCCAATCTAATCAGATTTACATATGTTTCATGAAATATGTTTTGCTTATCCATTCTCAACATCATTGTCATCACAATATAAGCTGAATGTGTCATCCACTGTGCCAAAGATTATACATTGGTGTACTTTCGAGGAGAAGATCGTAGTTAAAAGCTTGATTTAAGGAATAATTCTTGTATTTTATCATTTACTGGTGTGTTAACTGCATTTTTTGCAGACATTTTAAATGAAACATTATTCATGTTGAAATATTTGTACAAAAAAATATGTTTACACACCAGTAAACGATAAAATACAAAAACTATTCCGTATACAATGTATATATATTTTAACCAGTTTTTTTTATGTAATGTTTTTAAAAATTAAATCAGCATTCTTTCCCCGACGTTATACGAATAGACGTAACAGCCGGACAATTAATGGAATCGCTAAACTGTTGATTCCAATTCGGCGGGAAAGATTGTCAGCTACAGGAATAAACAAAATATAGTTCCCCAGTAACATCGTTTATTTTTTAAATTCAATTCCAGTAACGTATTTCAAACATTTTATTTCTTTATCGTTATATTTTTATGAATTCTACCACCTTCCATTCGCATTTTATTGGGGGAAAAATCAAAACAGAAACGAAAATTTTCATTGCGAATTCACACCAATTCCGCATGTGCGCATCGGTCCGGCTTGTATTTCTACGCTTCAAAATTGACGCTTACAATGGTTATGTAACGAACACACACCGGAAATGTAAATCTATATCGGTATCTTAAAAAAATTAAGTGCGTCGAGTTACATCATGTGTGTCTTGAATGGTATTAGATCAGGACTGAGTGTGATGGCTGGGGGCAGTAGGTTCCAGACTGAGCAAAGTAGCTGGACATTGTTTTCAATGTTATCTGATTATTTACCCGTGTTTTATAAAACAAGCAGTTATTTTTAATTATAGTTGTATTATTTGACAATTAATGACATTTTTAATCAGTTAGTAAACGCCTTTCTATATTGAGCGAAAAATGTTATGAAAGACTTAAATATGTTTACGGTATTCGAGTTAGTTTATTAGTTTTTCAAGATTTATTTTATTTAAGCGTCAAAATGTTAATATATACATCTGTCTTAATTTCAGAAACTGACGTTTACTGTAAAAATCACTGTTGGAAAATGTTATCAAGCGAAACATTAGAAAATAAAGAAAACTTCAATACGAAAAATAAAAGTATCCGCCACTGTGTTTTATGAATACCTACACCAGGGTAAGTCGGTAACATTACAATCACTAGGTCATACACGAATGTACATGTCAGAATGCTGCAGACTTATCACTCCCAACAATGTGACTCCATTCGGCTTTGTCCGTGTATTATTCTTTACAATCATCACCAAAGGAAAACAATGTGTAAACATATATTTAAAAAAAAAAACCCAAAAAACAATAAAAACACAAAAAAAAAAACAACAACAAACAAACAGCTTGGATAGACACAGATAACACCTTTTCTCAGGCCCATTTCACTATTTATATTTATAATTTCACATTGACGACCTATTCAGTTTTACATTTCACATTGACGACCTGTTCAGTTTTACATTTCACATTGGCGACCTATTCAGTTTTACATTTCACATTGGCGACCTATTCAGTTTTACATTTCACATTGACGACCTATTCAGTTTTACATTTCACATTGACGACATATTCAGTTTTACATTTCACTATGCGTTCTGTTGTTTTGATTACGCTACAAATTGCCAAAGGGCAACTATTGTATGTGTAATGTATACCTGTATATATATGTATATTGATACACCGCGAGGACAGCCAAAGGCAATTACGTACAAATACGAGTGTGGTTACGTAGTGGTGTTCATAATGATATATATGTATAGAAATGTATAAAGCATATAAAATGACCCCGCCTCAAAATGACCCTGGCTGTTCACGGAGCGATAAACCAAACAAACAAACAAACAAACAAACAAACAAACAAACAATACAACAGAGCGGTCACCCATCCGAGGGGGTTACAGAGATGAAATGTCGTTCAAACTTTTATTCAAACGCCAGTCAACAAGCACAAAATGATAGTGTGAAAAAAAATAATAACAACATTTCTTCATATCCCGATCGATAAATTGACCTTCCGGCGCCACTTAAAAGTAACACTTGCCACTACCTAACCTTCACTTTCGCTAGAAAATGTTATATTTCATCTATTTTAATGGATGATCTGAATACGGAGTGTTTAATACTCGATCATCAGTCCTTTGGTTGTGATATCATCATAACTACCTTGACCTCTCACCTCACGACCGTGACCCCTACCTTCACTTACGTAACCTCTACTCCGCTACCGTGAGTCCTACTTTAACTACCGTGACCTCTAAACTCACTACCATAACCCCTACCCTCACTGCCATAACCCCTTCCCTCACTACCATAACCCCTCCCCTCACTACCATAACCCCTACCCTCACTACCATAACCCCAATCCTCACTACCATAACCCCTACCCTCACTACCATAACCCCAATCCTCACTACCATAACCCCTACCCTCACTTCCATAAACCCCTACCCCTACTACCATAACCCCTACCTTTACTGCCATAACCCCTACCCTCACTACCATAACCCCTACCCTCACTACCATAACCCCTACCCTCACCACCATAACCCCACCCTCACTATCATAACCCCTACCCTCACTACCATAACCCCTACCCTCACACCAGAAACCCTACCCGCACTCCATAACCCCACCTCATACACAAACCCGACCCCACGACCAGAACCCGACCCGCAGCCATAACCCCTACCCTCACTACCATAACCCTACCCTCACTACCATAACCCCAACCCACTACCATAACCCCTACCCTCACTACCATAACCCCAACCCTCACTACCATAACCCCTAGCCTCACTTCCATAATCCCTACCCCTACTACCATAACCCCGACCGTACTGCAAAAACCTAGCCTCTACATAACCCCCGACCCGCACGACCAACCCCGACCCGCACGACAGAACCCGACCCGCACGAGCAGAACCCTACCGCACAAGACCCAGAAACCGACCCTCACCACCATGAACCCGACCCGACGACCAGAACCCCGACCCGCACGACCAGTAACACCCGAACCCGCACGACCAGAACCCCGACCCCGCACGACCAAACCCCAGACCCGTCACGACCAGAACCCCGACCGCACGACAGAAACCCGACCCGCACGACCAGAACCCGACCCGCACGACCAGAAACCGACCGCACGACCAAACCCGACCCGCATCGACCAGAACGGACCGCAGACCAGAACCCCGACCCTCACTACAGAACCGACCGCACGACCAGAAGCCCGACCCCACACCATAACCCCCGGCCCGCACGAGCCAAACCCCTACCCTCACTATCATAACCCCTACCCTCACTATCATAAACCCTACCCTCACTACCATAACCCTACCCTCAATACCATAACCCCTACCCTCACTACCATAACCCCTACCCTCACTACCATAACGCTACCCTCAATACCATAACCCCTCCCCTCACTACCATAATCCATAGCCTCACTACCATAACGCTACCCTCAATACCATAACCCCTACCCTCACTATCATAACCCCTTCCCTCACTACCATAACCCCTACCCTCACTACCATAACGCTACCCTCACTACCATAACCCCTACCCTCACTACCATAACGCTACCCCTCACTACCATAACCCCTACCCTCACTACCATAACCCCTTCCCTCACTATCATAACCCCTACCCTCACTATCATAACCCCTACCCTCACTATCATAAGCCCTACCCTCACTACCATAACCCCTACCCCTCACTGCCATAACCCCTACCCTCACTACCATAACCCCTACCCTCACTACCATAACCCCTACCCTCACTACCATAACCCCTAGCCTCAGTACCATAACCCCTACCCTCACTATCATAACCCCTACCCTCACTATCATAAACCCTACCCTCACTACCCTAGCCCCAACCCTCACTACCATAACCCCTACCCTCACTACCATAGCCCCAACCCCACTACCATAACCCCTCCCCTCACTATCATAACCCCTACCCTCACTACCATAACCCCTACCCTCACTACCATAACCCCTACCCTCACTACCATAACCCCTACCCTCACTACCATAACCCCAACCCTCACTATCATAACCCCTATCCTCACTACCATAACCCCTACCCTCACTAACATAACCCCTACCCTCACTACCATAACCCCTACCCTTACTACCATAACCCTTACCCTCACTACCATAACACCTACCCTCACTACCATAACCCCAACCCTCAATACCATAACCCCTACCCTCACTATCATAACCCCTACCCTCACTGCCATAGCCCCTACCCTCACTACCATAAACCCCTACCCTCACTACCATAACCCCTACCCTCACTACCATAACCCATAACCCCTACCCTCACTACCATAACCCCTACCCTCACTACCATAACCCCTACCATAACCCCTACCGTCACTGCCATAGCCCCTACCCTCACTACCATAACCCATAACCCCTACCCTCACTACCATAACCCCTATCCACACTACCATAACCCCCTCACTTCCATAGCCCCTACCCTCACTACCATAACCCCTACCCTCACTACCATAACCCCTAGCCTCACTACCATAACCCATAACCCCTACCCTCACTACCATAACCCCTTCCCTCACTACCATAACCCCTACCCTCACTGCCATAACCCCTACCCTCACTACCATAACCCCTACCATCACTACCATAACCCCTACCCTCACTACCATAACCCCTACCATAACCCCTACCCTCATTACCATACCCCTCAAAGCCTCAACTCTCTTTGCCCTAATCCCTGTCCTAACTTCCCGTCCTCATATAACACTGGCTGTTGTTGTCTCCTCAACACCCGTCCTCATGTGACCCTGGCTGTTGGTGTCTCCTCGACACCCATCCTCATATAACCGGCTTTCTCCTTAACACACGTCCTCATATAACCCTGGCTGTTGTTGTCTCCTCAACACCAGCCCTCATATAACCTTAGCTGTTGGTGTCTCCTCGACACCCGTCCTCATATGACCCTGACTGTAGTTGTCTCCTTAACACACGTCCTCATATAACCCTGGCTGTTAGTGTCTCCTTGACACCAGCCCTCACATGACCCTGGCTGTTGATGTCTCCTCGACACCCGTCCTCATATGACCCTGACTGTAGTTGTCTCCTTAACACACGTCCTCATATAACCCTGGCTGTTAGTGTCTCCTTGACACCAGCCCTCACATGACCCTGGCTGTTGATGTCTCCTCGACACCCGTCCTCATATGACCCTGACTGTAGGTGTCTCCTTAACACACGTCCTCACATGACCCTGGCTGTTGGCGTTTTCTTAACACCCGTCCTCATATAACCCTGGCTGTTTTTGTTTCCATGACACACGTCCTCATATGACTCTTGGTGGTATGAGGATGTGACCCTGGTTAATACTAGCCGCAATATACCGCTCGGCTAGAGAGATCTTCTCTTTAGCTCGATATGTAAATATGTAAATATACCGCTTGGCTAGAGTATGGTGGCAGAGATCTTCTCTTTAGCTCGATCGGTTGAGCATTAGACTAGTAAGCCAGAGATCCCGGGTTCGATCACTAGCGGAGGCAGTGATTTAGATTTAATTAATCATGCGCTCTGTTACATTGACTTAAACCCCTAAAATAAAACAGAAGAATCTAAAAATTGTATATCATATACATGCAACCCGCAAATACTACCGAGTTGTAAAATATAGTATTTAATTATTGTATCAAGGATATATGTAGTCGTGTATAAACATTTGTTAAGGATGAAAGCGGTTATATATAAGTACTTAATTTGATAGTTTCCACTTGAAATGCTCATAGGGAGAACGTTACGGTGCGATCTGAAGAAAGTCCCTGTTGAAATTTGTCCTAGCATTTTGTTGTAGGTTTGAATTTGTAATAAAGGTTTCAATGATTTGTTTCTTTCATAAAAATAATTTTGTCAAATATGTGGACAAACTATACAATATTAAATCATTAAACTGTACTTATTTGGTATAGATTGTAGGCAT
The DNA here is from genome assembly GCF_902652985.1 of Pecten maximus. Classification (NCBI taxonomy): domain Eukaryota; kingdom Metazoa; phylum Mollusca; class Bivalvia; order Pectinida; family Pectinidae; genus Pecten; species Pecten maximus. The sequence continues at coordinate 15,399,469 of NC_047033.1, read as the reverse complement.
GGAGAGATAAGCTCAGCAACAAATTTGATAACGCTATCAATATCTAGTTCTCCAACACTCACACACAAACAAAACTCTTCCGTGCTCAAAATGCAGATCTTACATTGTCCCTACTTTCAAAGATATCATCACACTAGAGAAATTCAGGTGACAGTGCTGTGAAGGTGTATGAGGACCAATCTTAATTCCAATGTTCCAATTCATATATAAATTAATCTTGCTTGCAACAGGCATTTGCATTTATTTAAAAAATAACATTATCAATTTTTTTTTTTAAAAGAAGAAAAAATAATGAAAAAAAAAATAATAGTGAAAAATTGATAGACAATAATAAAAAAGAAAAACAAAACAAAAACAAAAACATAACAGTAAACAAACAAAAAATGAAAATGACATCGGCGTTCGTAGTGTCGGTTTCGATTTGCTGATTCAGCAGTGTATTAGTTATTAAGAAAAACTAGTCCATCATAAAAGTAGACTTTGACATGGTAGAGTAGATTAGACTACATTCTCTGTATGTATAAGATTTTTATTGGATATAGTTTTATGTTATGCAGTCATAACACAAAAGCGAAGTGAACTCGTAGTATAGGCCATTTCGCGGTTTATTTAATCCTTGCACAATTTTGTTTCCATTTGCTCTGCATTGTAGCATGTTAACAAATAAATCTTAACAACTGCCATTTGTTTAGCGTTATGAATATAAAATTCGTAATGTCGTCACTGAATAATGTCGTTTTGTCTGACGTCACTATATTAAGTGTATTTTTGACGTCACAAAAAAATATATTAGTGCTACCGTATTAATGAAATAAAAATGGTCAGTGTAATTTACAGCAATTTATGTGGTATGTTATAACGATCGAATTTATTCATTGAAGTTTTGATTTTTTTTTGTTTCCGCGAACTTGATTTTTTGTCGGGAATATCCAAATAGCATCTTTATATTCAAGATATACAATCGAACCTGTCATATGTGACCTTCCAAGGGAGTCAGTAAAACAGGTCACAGGTGGTCTCTTAATCCAGGTTCAAAGAAAATGTTCTGCCATATATATTAAATTTATAAGCTACAAGTTTCAGTACAATGTGAAAAAGGAAGTTCCACAGCCATCAATTATATCAAGACGTTAATATAATCAAAGTTGTAAGAGACCACTCGAGGAAAATGAAAATAAGAAAAGAGAAGAAAGAAAAATTACTATTTACATAATAAAATAAAATACCTATTATAATGAACAATATATGAAGATAGCCCCATTTGTACAGAGGTGAATTATATTCAGGCAGCAATTTTGTTCCTGCAATAAGTTTCAAAACTAAGGAGCAAATGGAGGCTATGTAGATTATTAATCTGTTGATGATAAGTATGTGTTCCACATAATAAATGTTTTATAGGGAGAAAACTGCCCTGGCACAAATTTTACGTTTTTAAGGTCAAAGTCATTGGCATGTCTGGTTGTATATAAAACGGATGTGACAAGCAGTCAGCAGTTAGAGGCCAGGCCGCTGGTACGACAAGATGGAGGTCTTATTTTTAAGCCCAGTGCCAATTTTGTTTGTACTGTTACTTATAAACATCGCAGATGGTAACTGGCTGACTGAAGCTAAACGCTCCCGGTCAGGTCAACCTCAAAAGAGTAAATCCATGTTGACAAAGATGCAGAGAAATTCAGGAGAATCTGATTGGTCGTACCTCTTCGATCACAACTTAGCTAGTCTTGAAACGCATCTTATCACTGAGTCCAACAACATGCTGAACGGGTTGTTTGAAGAAACCGGAACCGGAAACTCAGGTAATGAGCGAATACGGAACGACCTTGGTGATTTGATGAACCAGCTAAGAGATGTACGAACAAACATGGATAAGATGTCAACTGCGCATGCCAATTTTGAGAAGAGAATAAGTACCACTCTTCGCGAACGATCCGAAAGTCAACAGAACACCATGAATGTGGAGAATTTCCTTCGTGACCTGAATGAAATGTCAAGTAAACTAGCCGAGATGAGTGGATCTGTAAGTAGCCTCAGTGAGAGAGCCAGCGACATCAGTCTCGTGGATCCGGATGTTACAAGTACGTATTCTTATATACTCTGTAGATACACAGTGGTATTGTTAATGTATTGCCCTTTATAAGATCCCTGTGCGGGTTAGTTCTTACCTCGTAACTGCTTAGTTTAGATGTATTCAGCACCCTCTGTATTTAGGATATTAAGGGGTACACTTTGTATGACAGTAATCCACAAAAAAGCGTTGAACTTCATTGATATAAAGATGGTCGATTCACAAGGTGCAAACTTACATTTTAATTGAGGAACATTTTCCATATAAATATATATGTAGTGGATCGTAAACTCCTTGAGTTTTAGCTCACCTTCCCGAAGAGCCAGTGAGATTATGCCCTGGTCTGCCAGTATGTTGTCCGTCAATCAAGAGGCCCAGAGACAATGTAGTTTGCTGAGGGTTAAATGCTACAGAGTTTGCTGAAATGAAAGTCCTTGACCTAAATTAAAGGTCACATGAGCCAAACAAGCTAAGATCTTAAAACGGCTTCCCAATAACGAAGTGACCCAGAGACTTGATATTATGCCTGTGGCATGCTGGAGTGAAGGGCTACCATGTTTGTTCAAATTAATGACCTTGACCGATATTTAAAGCCAGAGGGCGACTTCTCAATAACCCAGAGACCAGTGACCTATTGGACTAGTAGTATGCAAGGCTACAAAATTCATTCAAATGATTAAACCTTTAGAACCTATTATTGTATTTAAATAAAGTGGTAATCAGCTGTACATCCCTATAAATGTCCTAGATCAACATTACAGAAAACATCAAATTTACTAAATCTCAGTTAATAGTTGAAAATTGTAGTTTTGTTTAATAACTTCCTATCAAAATACATTAACTTCTAGATATCAGTCAATAGTTGATTCGGATATTGTTGACAGATTTCTTAAAACACCTTTGTTTGAAATGTTATAAAAATCTGTTTTAAAGGATCATTCTTTGAGTGTGACTTTATGGTAAACGTGTAAGAAACATTTCGATGCATTTACGAAATTTTATAAAATGCAACCCTCGCTTGATTATCACTAGATCTTCCTTAAGGTTGGTTATTTTCCAAAACTATTTGTGATTGTTAATCAAAATTCATCAACTTCAAGAAACTGCAGCATTACTACAGTCTTCTTAAGGGTTTATAATATACAACCACGTGGAAATTATATGTAGGTTGTTTTCGATGGCAGTTAAACTTACCCCTTACTCAGTAAATAACCATATCCTTCTGCTAAAACAATTACCTAAACTACTTTGTTACTCTATATAACAATTCTACAAGGTGACTTAATATAATTACAATAATTACGTGTTTTCTTTACAAGGACCTGCCTGACTGCCATGAAGTGAAGGCCTGCAACAGACAATACGAAGACGGCGAGTACTTCATCTATCCGAGAGCACTGGGAGGTCGAAAGGTCAAGGTCTTCTGTAGCGGGATGGCTGGTCCTGACCCCAAGGAATATGTCACCCTTCACAACACTAATACCGGCACCTACAACTACTCCCTCCGTACTGATAACGACTATTGTACTTTCCGAGACAGAGTCGGCGATGCTGTATCTACTTTCCGTAAAATCCGGCTCGATGTCCAGGTAACGTTTGGGGTTGTAAAGAGCAGGATGGCCATCATATATAATCACATACTGTCAAAATTGTTTGCCTTAGGATTGGGTTATGTGACCCTTAATTTATTTGCTGAACTTGTTGAACTTGATTTCCACATACGTCAGCATTTTAAACAGATCCCAAGCATAAACATAATTTAAGAAAAGTTTTAAAGTTTCCTTATTTTTTGTCTTACTTTCCGTTAATGCTTTCTAAGTTTCTTGTTGATGGATTTCGTTAATTAAAGAAATGTTGATAAAATTAATATTATCGGGAGCTTCATTTTTGATCTGCTGTCATTCTCTCTCATTCTGTCTAATGTATTAATTCAGTTATATCAATGTTTTCCCTTTCTCTAATTTTACTATGATTCAGAGTGATTGGCTTGAGGTTCACATTGTAACACGTCACGTGACTTTTACCCTGTTTAAGTGGCACGGAGTGAAAATATCGTAATTTTAGATTATAAATCAGTGTCATCAAATGTAGTATCCGCAAATAACTTTTTCGTAAATACTCTAACTGCGTTTTAAATACATTACTACATTACAGTTTCACTTACAGGCGGAAGTGACGACACATCAAATATGTAAATATCACTGAAGCACACTGCTAAATTGAGAACTAACAACACCAACTTGGTATTTCAGGATATGTCCGTACAAAGATATGACTTCACATATGCAGACATTATGGAAGAAGACCCGAATGTATGGAAGCCGCCCAAGTATGGTGCTGGCGGGGGCTGTACCTGGGACTACGTGTACCGAAACTACCGGAACTGCATTGCTCCCGGCGGATTCGTCATAGATACTTCCGGAACTGGACTCATAGTTGATCCCGAGGTATGGCGCGTAACCGGAAACGGAAGTTACATAAAAAAGAGTAGCGCAAACAGTTTAATGTTTGTCTGAATGATTCATGACATTGAAATAGTATTGAGTGATCACATACATGATCCATTTGTAGTGATCGGGCAAGATTTCTCTACAACATGACAGCATGTGTAAGATATGGATCAAGGTTCAAAACCTGGAGGAATGGCTATCGCGATTTTGTATCTATGTAGGCTTGACATAAACAATGACAAACTACAAACGTGAAAATATCTTGTACATGCCTTGTAAACTGTTAACTACAAAACATACAAAACTGTTAACTACAAAACATGTAAAACAGCATTGTAAAACTGTTAACTATTAAACATGTAAAACAGCATTGTAAAACTGTTATCTACAAAACATGTAAAACAGCATTGTAAAACTGTTATCTACAAAACATGTAAAACAGTATTGTAAAACTGTTATCTACAAAACATGTAAAACAGCATTGTAAAACTGTTAACTACAAAACATGTAAAACAGTATTGTAAAACTGTTATCTACAAAACATGTAAAACAGTATTGTAAAACTGTTATCTACAAAACATGTAAAACAGCATTGTAAAACTGTTAACTACAAAACATGTAAAACAGCATTGTAAAACTGTTATCTACAAAACATGTAAAACAGCATTGTAAAACTGTTAACTACAAAACATGTAAAACAGCATTGTAAAACTGTTAACTACAAAACATGTAAAACAGCATTGTAAAACTGTTATCTACAAAACATGTAAAACAGCATTGTAAAACTGTTATCTACAAAACATGTAAAACAGCATTGTAAAACTGTTATCTACAAATCATGTAAAACAGTATTGTAAAACTGTTACAATGTAACTACAAAACATGTAAAACAGCATTGTAAAACTGTTAACTACAAAACATGTAAAACAGCATTGTAAAACTGTTAACTACAAAACATGTAAAACAGCATTGTAAAACTGTTAACTACAAAACATGTAAAACAGCATTGTAAAACTGTTATCTACAAAACATGTAAAACAGCATTGTAAAACTGTTAACTACAAAACATGTAAAACAGCATTGTAAAACTGTTATCTACAAAACATGTAAAACAGCATTGTAAAACTGTTATCTACAAAACATGTAAAACAGTATTGTAAAACTGTTATCTACAAAACATGTAAAACAGTATTGTAAAACTGTTACAATGTAACTACAAAACATGTAAAACAGCATTGTAAAACTGTTAACTACAAAACATGTAAAACAGCATTGTAAAACTGTTATCTACAAAACATGTAAAACAGTATTGTAAAACTGTTATCTACAAAACATGTAAAACAGTATTGTAAAACTGTTACAATGTAACTACAAAACATGTAAAACAGCATTGTAAAACTGTTAACTACAAAACATGTAAAACAGCATTGTAAAACTGTTAACTACAAAACATGTAAAACAGCATTGTAAAACTGTTAACTACAAAACATGTAAAACAGCATTGTAAAACTGTTATCTACAAATCATGTAAAACAGCATTGTAAAACTGTTATCTACAAAACATGTAAAACAGTATTGTAAAACTGTTATCTACAAAACATGTAAAACAGCATTGTAAAACTGTTAACTACAAAACATGTAAAACAGTATTGTAAAACTGTTAACTACAAAACATGTAAAACAGCATTGTAAAACTGTTACAATGTAACTACAAAACATGTAAAACAGCATTGTAAAACTGTTATCTACAAAACATGTAAAACAGCATTGTAAAACTGTTATCTACAAAACATGTAAAACAGCATTGTAAAACTGTTAACTACAAAACATGTAAAACAGTATTGTAAAACTGTTAACTACAAAACATGTAAAACAGCATTGTAAAACTGTTACAATGTAACTACAAAACATGTAAAACAGCATTGTAAAACTGTTATCTACAAAACATGTAAAACAGCATTGTAAAACTGTTATCTACAAAACATGTAAAACAGCATTGTAAAACTGTTAACTACAAAACATGTAAAACAGTATTGTAAAACTGTTAACTACAAAACATGTAAAACAGCATTGTAAAACTGTTACAATGTAACTACAAAACATGTAAAACAGCATTGTAAAACTGTTACAATGTAACTACAAAACATGTAAAACAGCATTGTAAAACTGTTATCTACAAAACATGTAAAACAGCATTGTAAAACTGTTACAATGTAACTACAAAACATGTAAAACAGCATTGTAAAACTGTTAACTACAAAACATGTAAAACAGTATTGTAAAACTGTTATCTACAAAACATGTAAAACAGCATTGTAAAACTGTTATCTACAAAACATGTAAAACAGCATTGTAAAACTGTTATCTACAAAACATGTAAAACAGCATTGTAAAACTGTTATCTACAAAACATGTAAAACAGCATTGTAAAACTGTTATCTACAAAACATGTAAAACAGCATTGTAAAACTGTTAACTACAAAACATGTAAAACAGCATTGTAAAACTGTTAACTACAAAACATGTAAAACAGCATTGTAAAACTGTTATCTACAAAACATGTAAAACAGTATTGTAAAACTGTTAACTACAAAACATGTAAAACAGCATTGTAAAACTGTTACAATGTAACTACAAAACATGTAAAACAGCATTGTAAAACTGTTACAATGTAACTACAAAACATGTAAAACAGCATTGTAAAACTGTTATCTACAAAACATGTAAAACAGCATTGTAAAACTGTTACAATGTAACTACAAAACATGTAAAACAGCATTGTAAAACTGTTAACTACAAAACATGTAAAACAGTATTGTAAAACTGTTATCTACAAAACATGTAAAACAGCATTGTAAAACTGTTAACTACAAAACATGTAAAACAGTATTGTAAAACTGTTAACTACAAAACATGTAAAACAGCATTGTAAAACTGTTATCTACAAAACATGTGAAACAGTATTGTTAAACTGTTATCTACAAAACATGTCAAACAGCATTGTAAAACTGTTATCTATTAAACATGTGAAACAGCATTGTAAAACTGTTAACTACAAAACATGTGAAACAGTATTGTTAAACTGTTAACTACAAAACATGTAAAACAGCATTGTAAAACTGTTATCTACAAAACATGTAAAACAGTATTGTAAAACTGTTAACTACAAAACATGTGAAACAGCATTGTAAAACTGTTATCTACAAAACATGTAAAACAGTATTGTAAAACTGTTATCTACAAAACATGTAAAACAGCATTGTAAAACTGTTACAATGTAACTACAAAACATGTAAAACAGCATTGTAAAACTGTTATCTACAAAACATGTGAAACAGTATTGTTAAACTGTTAACTACAAAACATGTAAAACAGCATTGTAAAACTGTTATCTACAAAACATGTAAAACAGCATTGTAAAACTGTTATCTACAAAACATGTAAAACAGCATTGTAAAACTGTTAACTACAAAAAATGTAAAACAGTATTGTAAAACTGTTAACTACAAAACATGTAAAACAGCATTGTAAAACTGTTAACTACAAAACATACAAAACTGTTATCTACAAAACATGTAAAACAGTATTGTAAAACTGTTATCTACAAAACATGTAAAACAGCATTGTAAAACTGTTATCTACAAAACATGTAAAACAGCATTGTAAAACTGTTATCTACAAAACATGTAAAACAGCATTGTAAAACTGTTAACTACAAAACATGTAAAACAGCATTGTAAAACTGTTAACTACAAAACATGTAAAACAGCATTGTAAAACTGTTATCTACAAAACATGTAAAACAGCATTGTAAAACTGTTATCTACAAAACATGTAAAACAGCATTGTAAAACTGTTAACTACAAAACATGTAAAACAGCATTGTAAAACTGTTATCTACAAAACATGTAAAACAGTATTGTAAAACTGTTATCTACAAATCATGTAAAACAGCATTGTAAAACTGTTATCTACAAAACATGTAAAACAGCATTGTAAAACTGTTATCTACAAAACATGTAAAACAGTATTGTAAAACTGTTAACTACAAAACATGTAAAACAGTATTGTAAAACTGTTAACTACAAAACATGTAAAACAGCATTGTAAAACTGTTATCTACAAAACATGTAAAACAGTATTGTAAAACTGTTATCTACAAAACATGTAAAACAGCATTGTAAAACTGTTATCTACAAAACATGTAAAACAGTATTGTAAAACTGTTAACTACAAAACATGTAAAACAGTATTGTAAAACTGTTATCTACAAAACATGTAAAACAGCATTGTAAAACTGTTAACTACAAAACATGTAAAACAGTATTGTAAAACTGTTAACTACAAAACATGTAAAACAGCATTGTAAAACTGTTATCTACAAAACATGTAAAACAGCATTGTAAAACTGTTAACTACAAAACATGTAAAACAGCATTGTAAAACTGTTAACTACAAAACATGTAAAACAGTATTGTAAAACTGTTATCTACAAAACATGTAAAACAGTATTGTAAAACTGTTATCTACAAAACATGTAAAACAGCATTGTAAAACTGTTATCTACAAAACATGTAAAACAGCATTGTAAAACTGTTATCTACAAAACATGTAAAACAGTATTGTAAAACTGTTAACTACAAAACATGTGAAACAGCATTGTAAAACTGTTACAATGTAACTACAAAACATGTGAAACAGCATTGTAAAACTGTTATCTACAAAACATGTAAAACAGCATTGTAAAACTGTTATCTACAAACCATGTAAAACAGCATTGTAAAACTGTTAACTACAAAACATGTAAAACAGTATTGTAAAACTGTTAACTACAAAACATGTAAAACAGCATTGTAAAACTGTTAACTACAAAACATGTGAAACATCATTGTAAAACTGTTAACTACAAAACATGTAAAACAGTATTGTAAAACTGTTAACTACAAAACATGTAAAACAGCATTGTAAAACTGTTAACTACAAAACATGTAAAACAGCATTGTAAAACTGTTATCTACAAAACATGTAAAACAGCATTGTAAAACTGTTACAATGTAACTACAAAACATGTGAAACAGCATTGTAAAACTGTTATCTACAAAACATGTAAAACAGCATTGTAAAACTGTTATCTACAAAACATGTAAAACAGCATTGTAAAACTGTTATCTACAAAACATGTAAAACAGTATTGTAAAACTGTTATCTACAAAACATGTAAAACAGCACTGTAAAACTGTTATCTATTAAACATGTAAAACAGCATTGTAAAACTGTTAACTACAAAACATGTAAAACAGCATTGTAAAACTGTTATCTACAAAACATGTAAAACAGCATTGTAAAACTGAAAACTAAAAACATGTTACGAGTTAAAAACTTCCTCTATAAGGTTCATGTAAATAGCAAATCAAGCGGTATTTATCCAGATTAAAATCACTATTCTGTTGCAATTAAACAGATGTGGCTTAACCAATGTTAGCATGTATCATGGCTCTCCATGTGTCTTGATTTTGACATTTTATTTGTTAATCTACCTGTTCATTTTGGCAAAACGGGCATAAAAAGTATGTTTCAGGAGTACAAATAAAGCTCATGTGGATCAGTCATATTGCACAAAATAACTATGCCGTTATGGTCAAAAGTGTCTATAGCAGGTAGTGCCAGCACTTGTTTGACCAGATTTCATTTTATCAAAGCATAAACGTCGATTCTCATTTGACCTTATTTGAAGTTCTTTTGTGGAACATGTCTGATCTATATGAGCTTTATTTGTTCTCATAAAACTTGCATTTTAAGCTTATTTTGTCGAAATTAACAGGCAGCTTAACAAATTATATGTCAAAATTAAGACCCATAGATAGCCATGACATATATTAACAATTGTTCAAGTTACATCTGTTTAATTGCAAAAGAATAGTGATTTTCAATCTGAATAAATGTCACTTGAACCTTAAGCTGTATCTAAGATAAAGACGTTGAAGAAGAGCAGGTATGTCCATGTTGGATCTCCTACTGTACAGATATGATAACGATAAAGGCCATTCTACCTATATAAGTAAATCCTAAACCAAACATGTACAAAACACGAGAGGAGGTAGTGCGGTCATCGTGTCTGCACGAGTGTTAAAAGTGAGAGAGCCTTAGGGATACAACACGGGCGTCGCTCCTTCACCGAGCGTTCCTTACTACTCGTGCGTCTGTCGTACGTGCATCCTTACTATCTCTAACGAAGCAGACACGTGGGAATCTCCTTCGTGTTGGTGAGAGCTTATTGCGTCTGTCCTTGCTGTCAGCACGACACACTTTGTTCCTGCTCCCAATTTACAAATTGACTGCTACCTTTTTCTGTCTCCACAACCTCTATGACTCTCACTGTCAAAAACGCAGAGGGAGCACAATTATAAAATCTGTGCTTCCGGTTGTGATCGAGGCTTCAAATAACAGCATTGCATAATTTTGGGAAACTTTAATATCCAGATAAGTTATCCACTATATTATTTGTTTTAGTTACAATGGATGTCCTACGGATATGGAGGTAGGCTTGAGACGGTATACCGGAGTAACAACAACGCACACGTGACAGCCGCGTGCGACGGTTGGTGTGCCTGGTGCTTTCCGGTAGGGGAGATGATACTGCAGCTGGAACCTGCTGTTGGTACGTACTGAAAAAGAGGCTGTGTATTTATAAAATTGTATAAATTGTATTGCGTGTTGTAAGGTATATGATTTGCATAAATGCAGCATGTTTGATGATGTCTATTAATATTCTTACTGATTCATAAATTTGTATCCAGTTTAACAAGTTCATAATTTATTTCACTTCATGAGCATAATACAAAAACAAACACAAGTATAGTCAAAATTCAGTAAAGGAAACTCGTCCTTCTAGAATTTGTCAGTGATATCATGGAAAAAAATGTATGGTGTCTAGGTGATCATCCAAGGAAGTTAAGATAAGCATACAATATACAATACAATTTATTTTATTAAAGTGTCACGTATCACAGTTCGTGGCATATCATATAAAATTATACATGTTTACATCATAGACAAATTATTATTAAGTGTAGAGTAAAATATGTGTATATTGAGAACTGAGACCCAGTCAGGATAAGCTTATGAGACACTGCTGGTATAAAACTAGACATTTAAATGTATGATACATTATGATACATTGTAAAAATAAGTAGTTAACCAGTTATTGTTCTATATTACGGATTGCCTTCGGTTAAACTTCTGACATATTGTGGAACCATTTAAAAATTGTAGGATTTCACGGTTCATTAAAAAGTTTATTTTCATATTGGAGTTACAATTCATAAAAGCTAGCTCGAATTCCGATGCTGCTCTAAAATGTAAAAATCTGAATAAAACTCTTGGACTATTACAAAGTGAGTCTCATCTTCGATTGCATTTTCTTCACATAGGGTACATAGTCGTTCCTCTAGTGGTGGACGTAAGTTTCGACCGGTTTCAATTTTTGAGATACTTGAAACGTTCTAATTTTGGCGAGCTCAAATTTTACCGCAATTCAAGTTTTAATAGATTAACGCAATAAAGAATTAACGCACCGATATTATTTACATATAAAAAAGTGTATTAAAAGTTAGCTAAAACGACCGTATGATGCAGCTTTATGAAATATTGTTTATCAACTGTCTATTATGATTTTATATTCAGAGATGTACGTTTTATTTATCCTAATAGATATATACCGCCATAACTGTTTAGCCGAACAAATAAATAAATGTCATATTTATTCTTCTCGTTTCAGGATTGATTGGAGACGCCACTGAACCAATGTGTGTATAAGAAAGTATTTTTGACACTCGGGTGCAATCTTCGTTTTTTAATGAATATTTTATGTGTCGAATCAATATCTTTTAAGATTGCTAGATGGAATTTACACAAAGAGTGTTGCATTTATCTTCTGAAAATATTATGCACACGTGTCTTACTCAATCAGAAGTAAATATTCCGTCTTTTCATAATGCAGAGTAAATCTGCTCTTGTGAGCGAGTATTGATTGGTACGTCATTAGTTTGCGTGAGAAAATTACATCGTTTTCTCACAAATTGATGACGTTAATCTCACAAAAAGATGACGTAACAATCAATACCTGCTCACAAGAGTAGATATCAAAGCATTATTAATACTTATACATAATATCATCAAATTTTACGATAACTATTCGCCTTTCTCTTGTCAATTCAATGTACAGAAAGTCAATCTACGATAGTTCCCAAAGATAAACCTGTATCATTCTGTACAACATTTATTTGTCTCCTATCATTAATAGTTGTTTCAGAGAACTTTAAACCGTTTCAAATTGTGCATACTTATTATGACATGACTTTGCTCAATAAAAAAAGTCAATTCAGAATGCTGCCTTCAGTTTTTGTCCGACGAGAATATAATCTGACCGACCTCGGGTATAGGTTGACATGGAAACAAGAGGCGGCAATCATGATCACCTGGGTATGAAAATGAGTATTTCACTCATGTAAGAGCCTGGATATAAAATAAATCGTAAAACGTTCATGGTTCATTAATGGTTTATTTGTGTACAACTGTAATAAGATCGTCTTTGTTTGTAAAAGATTCCGTATGGACACATTGAGAAATTGGTACCTCTGAATGGATTGGACAATTAAACACTTAATTTAATAGTGCGTACAGTCCTTGATCATTAAAGCGACTATACCTGTAGATTTCATACTCATTAAAGCGACTACAACTATAGATGTCATACTCATTAAAGCGGCTATAACTGTATATGTCATACTCATTAAAGCGGCTATAACTGTAGATGTCATACTCATTAAAGCGACTATAACTATAGATGTCATACTCATTAAAGCGACTACAACTATAGATGTCATACTCATTAAAGCGGCTATAACTGTAGATGTCATACTCATTAAAGCGGTATAACTGTAGATTTCATACTCATTAAAGCGGCTATAACTGTAGATGTCATACTCATTAAAGCGGCTATAACTGTAGATGTCATACTCATTAAAGCGGCTATAACTGTAGATTTCATACTCATTAAAGCGGCTATAACTGTAGATGTCATACTCATTAAAGCGATTATATCTGTAGATTTCATACTCATTAAAGCGACTACAACTATAGATGTCATACTCATTAAAGCGACTACAACTATAGATGTCATACTCATTAAAGCGGCTATAACTGTAGATGTCATACTCATTAAAGCGGCTATAACTGTAGATGTCATACTCATTAAAGCGACTACAACTATAGATGTCATACTCATTAAAGCGACTACAACTATAGATGTCATACTCATTAAAACGACTATAACTGTAGATTTCATACCCATTAAAGCGACTATATCTGTAGATTTCATACTCATTAAAGCGGTATAACTGTAGATTTCATATTCATTAAAACGAATATAACTGTAGATTTCATACTCATTAAAGCGGCTATAACTGTAGATCTCATACTCATTAAAGCGGCTATAACTGTAAATTTGATATTGATAAAGCGACTATAACTGTAGATTTCATATTCATTAAAGTGATTATAACTGTAGGTTTCATACTCATTAAAGAGGCTATAACTGTAGATTTCATACTCATTAAAGCGACTATAACTGTAGATTTCATACTCATTAAAGCGACTATATCTGTATATTTCATACTCATTTAAGCGACTATAACTATATCTTATACTCATTAAAACGACTATAACTGTAGGTTTCATACTCATAAAAGCGGCTATAACTGTAGATTTCATACTCATTAAAGCGACTATAACTGTAGATTTCATACTCATTAAAGCGGCTATAACTGTAGATTTCATACTCATTAAAGCGACTATATCTGTAGATTTCATACTCATTAAAGCGACTATATCTGTAGATTTCATACTCATTAAAGCGGCTATAACTGTAGATCTCATACTCATTAAAGCGTCTATAACTGTAGATTTCCCTTAATGATGATTTCCTCTTATAAATGGTAAAATAGGTTTAAGATATATATGTCAATACTCGAGTCTATACAGTAAAAATGCTGTATAAATATACGATGTATGTTTACGCCTGTTAAAGCATTGTTTACCACGATTAAACGTTATTTCACGGAGGAAGCCGAATAGAGTGACGTAGGTGCCCACGTGGTCAGGTGTCCGTGCGCCATTACTGTCCTCAAATAGAAATGGATTACAAGGTAAGTGTTAAGAGAGACACACGAGGAAGATGATACTCGTTGTCTCTCATTGCCAGACCTATGTATTCCCGATTGGAAATCAGTTTTATGATGTAACAGATTAATAGTCTATAAGTATCGTGACACAACTACATAGCCTCAACCGATGATAACATTTACTGGGCCAGAAGAGGGATAATATTCAGCTTAAGCATGCGCAGCAATCTGCTTACGAGCGCTTGTATGCATTCTTGTAGGGCCTACTGAATTGTAATGTTATTTTTTGCAATGATTTAGATAATTCCAAAATCTGGATACGGACATTTTTAATTTTCGTAATTACGGAAAAGTCTTAGTTATATGGATTTTTTTTTTAATAAATCATACCGCACGATAACATTTTCCTACTTTCCATTGTACAGTTAGAGTCGCTTTAAATGAGACGTATCGATTACCAGATTGATCTTTGCCTTTCTGATATTTTATAATGTAAATCAGCCTGTAAGACAGACAAAATTATTTAATCTTCTACACAACGCACCAGGTGGATGGTGACATTGTATGCATTTTCACAGGGAACACTGGCTTTTTACGGTAGTTACATATTCAGTGTATGATATGATATATATATAAATGTATGTTGATATTTCAACAATATATAAATATTGATATTATATATTATATAAATAAATAAGTAAATGACCCCTCCCCCACCCAAAAAAAGTAAACAAATACAAATAAAAAAAAACAAAAAACAAAAAACAAAAAAAAAAGCATCAGAAAAAACAACAACAAAAAAACAACTCCAGTTAGGGACTCGATGGTTAAATTTTCGGTCAAACGAGACTATTTGGCTTGGAAATGACATCGAAGCAACCCAATCCATTGTTATTAAGTTACACGCAATGATGTTTTTGTGTCTTTATTTCATTTCAACAAATTGTACCATACACAAACCTATAATTCATCTTTTTTTTTCTATTTGAATTGAAATTTAGGTTAATAGTTTAGAAGAAAGTGAAGCAAATAATGATATATGTATTTCTATAAATATGTACATACATACATGAAGGTCAATATAGAGATGTCAAATTTGTATTGATAACAGTTTGATGTCATTAACAGCCAACCGTTATTTTAAAATGTTATAGAATAAGGAAATAACGTATTTCACCTCAAATAATAATTATAAACATGTTTTTATCCTGCAGTCAAAATAATCTGTTAGCCCAGGGAAATAAGAGATTAAGAAGTTGTCTGATACAGGTACTATGTATTTACAAATCCAATTTAATTCCACCCTCACATCCGCTCCGTCTATATGTCTACTTGAAAAGGTACGATAGCGGAAATCCCCTACAAAAGTTGGTGACTTCCTTGCTTTTCACGAAAAATCTTGCGTTGCAGCCTCCACAATAGTCAGCTCTGTAGAACAAAAATCCAATCATATATTTAATTTCAAGCCCCAGCAAGATAAGTTTTTTTATCACTTTTCAATTCTAACAATAAGTTTTCAGATAGTGGTTATGTTAACAGATTGCGTCATGGTACTTATATCGGGTAGAAATGAAATCTGCATGTATTTGCATTTGATAATAACAATGCGTTATAGTGATTCTAAAAAAGAAAATTATTTAGAATCGGGAAACGTTTCCTTGGATAGCACAAACATTTTTTTATACTTACACACATTTAGCATTTGGATAGCGAGGACAGCCTTGTGCAGAACATGGGTTAACAAGACAGTTAACTAGAGGTTCTCCATTTTTACAAGTCGTAGGTGAAGGTGTTATATTCTTGCATGTCTGAGTAACTTCATGTCCGTTTAGGAAAAACTTTGCGTTGCAGCCGCCACAATAGTCGGCCCTAAACAAGAAAATTAAAGTTTTGAATTAAGGAGTGTTCATCCGTCAGTCTGATAACTTACGCCATCAAATTAAGATTTATGTGGTATGAATTTGGGCGTGTTCAGTTCTTTTATCTACAAACGGTTCTCAGTTTAAGAGCATGACCCGTATCTTAGCTGGATACGACCTGGGTATGACCAGGATATGACCCGGATATGACCTGGACATGGCCTGAATATGACCCCGTTATGGCCAAATTATGACATGGATATGAACCGGATATGAACCGGATATGACCCTGATATGACCCAGATATGACCTGAATATGACCTGAATATGACCCATATATGATCTAGATATGACCCGGATTTGACCCGGATATGATCCGGATATGACCCGGATATGACGTAGATTTACACAGCGGGTGACTTCAAATAAGCAAAGGAGACTAACCCTTCCGAAATTTCTAGTCTTACTTGCGTGTAAATCTGTATTTTTTTATAGTTTTTTTTCGATTTCAGTCTGTATTCAGTTTATTTCAAATATAATTATACATCGTGTATGCTATACTATATACAACTCATATGTGTTTGAATGTTTTATTTTGTGCTGGGATTATATAAAAAACAATACCGCAGAATATTTTTGTATCAGCACTAAACACATATACTTACACACATGTAGCATGTGGATGTCGATGACAGGTTTTCACGGTACAGGGGTTTACTAAGCATTTCACCATAGGTTCTCCGTTTTTACAACCAGTAGGAACAGGTGACAGTTTCTTGCATGTTTGAGTAACTTCACGATGGCCAAGGAAAAACTTTGCGTTGCAGCCACCACAATAGTTGTCCCTGAATCATGATAATGGCGGCCATGTTACAAACCGGTATAACGAACTACCTCGGCTTTTATCATAAGCACATAACGATGACCACTATATATTGTGTACAACAACAACAACAACAACAACGCGACGACGACGACAAGATTATTTGGGATGCAAAAAAGCAAGAGCGACACAAATCCGATCCGTATAAAATACTTACACGCATGTCGCCTGTGGATGGTTGGGACATGTCTCTCTCTCACAAGGAACAAAGGTACATGACGGCATAGGGACACCTTCAGGGCAGGGAGATGATATAGGAGGCGGGGCCGGAGGGGAACGAGGCGTTTCTGTAAAACACAAGCATATTGAAGTACATCGTAAGGTATTGCAACTTTACACAATTATGGCCGCCATCTCATTTCATACATAACATATGCTATAAACTTAATTTCTTGATGCTCACAAGTGAGTATAGTAATATGTATATATAATTATAATGGTGGACTTGAAATTCTTCTCGTTCATTCTCATACATACAACAATTCTCTTTGGGCAGCAACCCCCCCCCCCCCCCCCCCCCCCCTCAGCGTTCACGAGACATTCAAATCCATTACTACTACATCTCAATTTATCAGACTAGTAAAAGCACATTTCATAAACAAAATGATGGCACAAATATTATGTCTCTTTATCTTTAACTTTTAAATCATTTAACACATAATACCTTGTGCAAGATATCTGTGCATCACATCATGTTCCTGACTTGCAATGTGAACACGAATGCACCAGTTGTTTATGTCCGGTAACATAATCAAACAAACTCGGACATATTCGGCCATTCTGGTTAAACCGGAACAACAAATACGAAAATTATTCCGAAAATTGTGTACTCCGAATCAGCCCCTTATCGTACTTTACAAAGAGTCATTACGGTGTATACGTATACATCAATGGGCCCATTACATCAATGGCCCCATCAATTAGCAATCCTTAATTAAACTTACTGCAAGTTGTTCCTCCGCATGCGGTTGGACAGCAGACTCGGCCTGATAATTAAAGAAGAAATTAATCGATTTAATATGACTTGCAAATTTAAGATTAGTGAAATTTGAAATTATTAGCATCATCAACAGGAAATCTTGATGCTAGATATTTTTATGTATTTTAAATTGCCTATATCCTCTGTGATACCGATAAGCTGTTGTTACTGTGTACCTTGCTGCTGTTTAAAGATAAAACAATGAGACGCTAAAACTGATATTAATATGTAATGTGTTACGTTATGTTTGATAAAATGTCAAAAGGGCTCGTATCTATGAAACCATTATCATGCTCAAACATGAAATATGTATTCCAACTTTCGTTATACTAGCTTAAGTCGTGAAATATCTTTTAATAAAACCCAAATTCAAAATTAAATGTCACTTAAAAACTTTCAATAATTCCTTCAAATCATGGGATATTGTTAAATCAGAAAACAGATTTACCACAAAAAAGTACTTGAGTCTTGGCACAAAATGTGTATTTAAGCATGAATATCGTTCCATGAATACGGGCCCAGGTGATAAACCATCAATGGCGTATTGTATATTAATTTGAATAACAGGGTACTGGATACTTTGATACAATGTTTAATAAATTTACAATGGATTTGCCATATGGCAATAAAACACGTCAAAGCCAAATCCAAGCCGACATGTTATAACAGAAAATATCTTTGTAGGACACTAGAGAAAATTTTACCTGGACCACAGCTTCCACTGCTGCATGTGAATGCACATATTCCGAAACGGCCCATTTGAGGACATCGTGAATCTGCAGAGTGAGTTATACATATAAACATAAAATACTAATTAATATCAATTGTAGATTTACTGTCATTAGTGTTCGACTTAAAAATGACGTCATTTAATGCTTAATATATCAATATAGTACAAGATATATAAGCCTCTCCCTTTACTTACAATATAATGTAATATAATAATGTAATATAATATAATATATGAAATGAAATAATATATAATATTATATAATTATGTCACTCTACATTAGGTTTCCTGGAAAATCGCATTAAATGCATCAGTGTGCTTTTCTGACTTAATTGTCCTCATATATCCCGCCGCTACATAAATTTTATTTAGGTAAATAACTCTCATAAGTAAATAGTACAAAAACATACATAGTATTATGATGTCATCAAATATAATATTTCGTCTCTGCTGATACGGAATGGAGTGTCTGATTCGCCATAAAAAGTCTAATATTCCCATCTTACTGGATACATTTATTATATCGCAGTGAGACTAACACCCTTAATTCGAAAGCGACTTTTCGCAGACAAAATGTCTCCTTCGTCATCGTTATAGACTGAATTCAAATACGGTATATCCTTTCAACCAAGACTTATTGATCCGAAAGTATGGATTGCCTGTCTTATAAGGTATGCCTATTACATATGATGTTCCATTATAATATATTTTCAATATAAATCATGATGAGAGATGACAGACAGAAAACACTGCAGTTAAAACGATAAACAAATAGCTTTAAATTTAGAAATAATTGATCATTCCTATCCTTTTGCTACAGGCAGTTTAACTGTCTGCATTTTGACGGTATATGTTTGTTTTTGTGGTTGATCCATATTTCTACCTTCCAATTTGTTATCTACTTTATACAAATAGTGCTGTATGGTTGTTAAATATGAATGTATGGTATATCACAACCAATATTAGACTTTGAACGTGATGTTTCGGCGACTTCACCTTTATCAGATAAAATAATGTCCAGTGAAGTTAGTGTATATTGTACATATCTGTTTATAAGATTGATAACAAATCAACATATACATATGTATGTTCGTCAACACAAAGTCAATAAAGCAGTAGTTGGAAAAATAAATGGTAAAAGAAGTAAATAATACAGTTCTTCGATTAGTTATTATCATTATTTTTTAAAATATTATTTCGATCAACTTACCACTCGATCCTGGATTATATTTGAACGGAAAAGGTGGGAAAGGTGGCGAAACTGTAAATTAAGCGGATATTGATGTCAGTAAAGATGTTTCATTAGAAAGTGAAAATTAAAATATAGTCAAAATAACCAAATCTCAGATTACAAAGGGAATAACGAAACAAAATGGACGACAGAAGAAAATGTAACAAAATGGAAGACAAATAATTAGACATAGGAGACGCCAAAACAATTAAGAGAGAGCATAAACAGACATTAATCAGAACTATAGAGAGACCAGCATAAGCGAATGTCACGAGGCGCACTTTGTATTTTAACACTGACTGGTCCACTTTTCCTGCCTGGATACAGCTTTCCATATATTTGTTGGTCCCTAGCTTTATTAGTGGTATTAACTGTATTATTGGTGTTTAAAATTTCACGCTATTAACCAATGTGCCGTTCATAAATATGAATAAATGATGAAGTTTTATATACCGCTTTACCACAGCAACATAGCCGTCTCAAAGAGGTTAACAAATTATTATCCGTAGATATTTGGCATTCAGTGACCAGTCAATAACTTTCCCTACTCCTTTCTGGAGCATTCAGTCGGGGCTGCTATCTAGGCGCTTACAGCTTACGCACGACATTTCTTACACTGACCTACTACATAATCATTTACAGCTAAATAGACTAGAACACAACGGAATAAAGTATCTTGTTCAAGGATATAACACAGCGCTGGTGTCGATTACTACCATAAGACAACTGTGCCTCCAATACACATTTTTCTAGTTTCTATGAAAATCAAAGCAGGCTATCTTGTTTCTCTTGCTCAATTTGTTTTCAGACAGAAACCAAAAAAATAAACATGATCGATTTATAACGATTTCCAGAAGACAATGGCAAATTATTTCCACGACATGCTTAACTTATTGATGATGTCTACTTTGCGATCAATTCCAATAAATCATACTCTAACACACATATATCGATAATCATAATATATAGGTAATGCAATTAAGATTTGATTTTGATATAAAATTCTCCTAGTGTACATGTTCTCATTAAAGTCTGATGTTTTTATATGTCACTCGGAAATATAAATTACCCTAAGATGTATATATAATGGAGATACTGACGAACTCATTCTACAATAAAATGAATCCGTATGTAATAACAACGTACAGTGTAGGTAAATTAACCAATGGATTATATAAATCTACATCAGGTCTTGTGAATATAATAGTCATAGCCTGTTATTGATATCCACGATATATTTGTATAAAACAAATAAAAAGTAAAATCTAACACCATGTAATTATCAAAACAACATATATAGTATTATTGACAATGATAGTTTTATTATTGTATGTATTTGTAGTTTGTTATTAGAATTAATAAACATTTTCTTACCTGCTAATGATCCGCATACACTGAGAGCTGTAATTATCAGAATGCATATCAACATCATTGTGAATAAGTCAATTTACATATACCTATGAAGTCAATATCTTCTCCTTAAAGTGATGTAAGTGAAGTCTACCTTCCTTTTTATACATGAAGACGAGTTTCCAGGTAACCTTACTCCCGTTTTCGTACGGAAGAGGCATTGTTCTCCAGGTAAAACCTGACCACATGTTTCGTGTTTACCTGTGATACGCCATGATGCGTCGTGTGATGAATGGATGAAAATCCTCACACGCCTGTAAGTCGTGGTTGATGTCAGCATACCTCATATCCCTTGTTAAGTTGAGATGTATAAACTTCCTTGTTCTTACGTACATATGGGCCTGAATAGACTTTAACCTTTCTCCCGTACCACCGTCGTCAACAGGTATCAACACTTTAGACGATAAGCAGCGCTGACGAATGATATACTTTTCACTCTGATTTTTTTTTTTTTTTTTTAGATTTCTAAATCAATGATATTCATATTGTGTTAAATAAATCCAACATGTTAAAACCATTTAACGTATGGGATATACAATATTTCCTCACGAAAACATCATTTATATTAATTGATATACCTATACAATGTGTAATGAAAAACGTCTGGAACTTCTATATTGATTTTTACGCAAGTAATGCCATTTGTTTGATGTAGACACAGGTAGGTGATGATTATTGGTACGATAATAATGGCGGAACACAATCGTAAATATGTCGATGATTATAGTGAAAACAAAATGATGTAAGGCATTTATTTAAGTTCATTTATTCACCTGCGAGTTGTTATTTCTCTCAAACCTGGATATATATATAGTTTTCACTTGAATAACGTAGATCTTTATATTACTGAAACAATGTTGCCAAATTGACGTAGTAATAAAATATATTCATAATTTAAAAATAAACGTAAATACAGCATCTTAGATTTCGTGCACATGTTTTGTCCTTGTAGGACTCGTCAGCGATACAAAAAGTTATGGAATCTTGAAGGGTTTAAACAAAGTCATCATTAGTATTATAATAAGCTTATCAAACCTTAACAGGATACGGATAATTTAAAATGATGCACCGTTATATGACAAACAATGTCCGAGATTGGTTGTCCTCAGTGTTACGTTATACTGCAGGTCATTACTTTTGTTTTTCGCTTAACCTACAAAGCATGTAGGATTAATGTCATGTCACTCTCTGAAATTGGGCCTCGCCACTTTTCTACTGTATACAGACTTTCCCAACACTCAGAAGAACAGAAAGAAATTGTTTGCCCCATACGTACTGCAGATCACTATGGCATTCTACCTTAATTAAAACTTCATATCATTTATGACACATCGTGATTAAGTGTATATTATGGAAACAACATCACACCTGAACATGCGACCTGTCAACGACTGCTTTACGTAGGAACACTTATTGTGACGTCATGGTATTATAACACCTCTTATGATATCAGAATTAGGGTTATTCAGAAAGAAAAAGAGGCGTCCTGCGCTGGTTTCCATGACTATCCAAAACTCTAGCATCTCCATCAAAGCTGGCAGTGAATACATATCAAACGTCGAAACTAGTGATGATTCATTATTTTTACAATGTTCATTCAAAGTGAAATCCATCAATCTGTTTACCGTGTAACATACGCATACGCAATATATTACCATATGTTAAGCGTTTAACATTATACAGTTATTGACTTCGTTTAGGTTAAACATGGAATTGGTAACCTGAGATGATATTCCCCGAGATCTTGGGCCGAGGAAAGTATCACCTTTCGCAGTTTCACTATTTATTGTGCAAAACTAAACGAAGTCAGTATCTTTCGATATATGATGCGTTGTCACCATAATTTTGAACAGAAGTAATAAAGAAAATAACACATTTGATAAAACAAGTTATTTATTTACCAAAAGCCCTCTGGCCTATAAGTATACAAGATATATAAAATTCAACAGTATATGCAATACAAATGTGAACGTAAGTGTTAAATACATGTACATGTACATGAAAATTGTTCGATATAAAATTATCTTCACTAATCAATTTTGTCCTTTGTTAGCCAACTATAGATATTTACCTAAATTTGACAACTCTCTAACATTATTAACAGATAAAATGAGGATTAATTTAAAAATAGATGTTCTTTTGTAGTAATATTTGCTTATATATTTTACCCTCAGATCTGTATATAATGGACATATCAAAATAAAATGAAACTCATCCTCGATATCACCTAATTCATAATTGTTACAGGTTCTATTTCTTCCAGTAATATTTTAATGTCTACCTATTTCTATATTCAATTTTTGTGAGGATGGTCTAAACTTAGTTAACATACATTTATATTTAGTTTCTATAGGTTTAAGTAGATAAAACTGTACACAGTGGCTATCTATCAGATATCGATATAATCTACCTTTCGAAGAACCAGATATCTGTTAACATGTTTTGTTTTGTAACATCGGTCAATCTCTGCTCTATGATTTTAAAAGTATAGTCTACTGGTAAATTAGAATCAAACATATACTCGATTCTTAAAGCGGCTAATTCATTCTTAATGTTACATATCCATACGTCATTCTCATTTACCATTTCATTAACACATGTTTTCAATACCAAATTATCCGATGGTTTCAACTTTAACCAATATTTGAACACTCTTAATTTTCCAATAACAATTAATGGTAATCTACCTAATTCACAGTAAACAAAGTCATTGCAAGTTGATTTAGGTACATTCAGTTGTTGTTTTTTTACAGAATTTCAAATGTACGCTTTGACATCCGGTGCTTTATGAAATCCCCATATTTCCGATGCATAACATAAAATACTGTTTACATACGAATCAAAAATAGAACAATAAGTTTTTACATTCAAGCAATGATTTCTTAGAGAAGTTGTCAAAGAAAATAAAGCTTTTCTGCCTTGTTCTGCAAAATGTTTTTTGTGTTTTGTAAAACTTCCCATTGTAGTTGAACAGCATACCCAAGTACTTAAAACAGTTAACAATTTCTATATTGCCACTATTATTTTCCATGACTCTTTATTTCTTATTTGTCCACCATTTCTAAACACCATGATTTTAGTTTTATCAACATTGACCTCCAGATTCCATGTTCTGGTACATTCATATAAAGAATCCAACATACTTTGTAAATCTTCTGGGCGGTTAGCAAATAAAGCCACGTCGGCATACATTAGCAAGAAAAGATTGAGCATCTGTAATCAATACTTGGACAATTGTCATTAATAAAGTTAATTTCAAAAGTATTTACATACAAAGGAAATGACACAGGTCATAATATTTCCCCTTGTAAGAGTCCGGAATAATAAGGGAAGCACGGACTTAATTGGCCATTGTATTTTACACATGATTTGACATTTTCGTAAAAAAAGATAGAATTTTTCGAAAATTCCCACGTATTCCCTGGTTTGTCAATTGATCCCACAATTTGCTTCTACTTAAAAGCTTTTTTGAAATCTACAAAACAACAATAAAGTTTTTCCCTTTTCCGTAACTTCTTCTTAATGAGGGTTTGTAAAACAAATATGGCATATGCCATAGATAACAGTGACATCAACGTCATATGAATCGTTTACAGGTATACATTGACCTTTGCTGAAAATAACCTGTAAATGATCAGAAAAAGGGCAGGTGTCGTCAAGGGTCAAGGGAGGGTATCATCAATGGGTGGGTATCGTGAAAGGGCGGGTGTTGTCAAAGGGTGGGTGTTGTCACAGGGCGGGTGTTGTCACAGGGTGGGTGTTGTCACAGGGTGGGTATCGTCAAAGGGCGGGTGTTGTCACAGGGCGGGTAACGTCAAAGGGCGGGTGTTGTCAAAGGGTGGGTGTTGTCACAGGGCGGGTGTTGTCAAAGGTGGGGTGTTGTCACAGGACGGGTGATGTCACAGGGTGGGTGTTGTCACAGGGTGGGTATCGTCAAAGGGTGGGTATCGTCAAAGGGTGGGTATCGTCAAAGGGCGGGTGTTGTCAAAGGGCGGGTGTTGTCACAGGGCGGGTGTTGTCAAAGGGTGGGTGTTGTCATAGGGAGGAGGATGTCAAATGGAGGGTGTCATCAATGGGCGGGCATCATCAAAGGGCGGGTGTTGTCACAGGGTGGGTATCATCAAAGGGCAGGTGTTGTCACAGGGTGGGTATCGTCAAAGGGCGGGTGTTGTCATAGGGAGGCGGATGTCAAATGGAGGGTGTCATCAATGGGCTGGCATCATCAAAGGGCGGGTGTTGTTACAGGGTTGGTATCGTCAAAGGGCGGGTGTTGTCAAAGGGCGGGTGTTGTCATAGGGAGGAGGATGTCAAATGGAGGGTGTCATCAATGGGCGGGCATCATCAAAGGGCGGGTGTTGTCACAGGGTGGGTATCATCAAAGGGCGGGTGTTGTCAAAGGGTGGGTGTTGTCACAGGTTGGGTATCGTCAAAGGGTGGGTATCGTCAAAGGGCAGGTGTTGTCACAGGGTGGGTATCGTCAAAGGGCGGGTGTTGTCACAGGGTGGGTATCGTCAAAGGGCGGGTGTTGTCAAAGGGTGGGTATCGTCAAAGGGCGGGTGTTGTCACAGGGTGGGTATCGTCAAAGGGCGGGTGTTGTCACAGGGTGGGTATCGTCAAAGGGTGGGTGTTGTCACAGGGTGGGTATCGTCAAAGGGCGGGTGTTGTCACAGGGTGGGTATCGTCAAAGGGCGGGTGTTGTCACAGGGTGGGTATCGTCAAAGGGCGGGTGTTGTCATAGGGCGGGTGTTGTCACAGGGTAGGTATCGTCAAAGGGCGGGTGTTGTCACATGGTGGGTATCGTCAAAGGGCGGGTGTTGTCACAGGGTAGGTATCGTCAAAGGGCGGGTGTTGTCACATGGTGGGTATCGTCAAAGGGCGGGTGTTGTCACAGGGTGGGTGTTGTCACAGGGTGGGTATCGTCAAAGGGTGGGTATCGTCAAAGGGCGGGTATCGTCAAAGGGTGGGTATCGTCAAAGGGCGGGTATCGTCAAAGGGTGGGTATCGTCAAAGGGTGGGTATCGTCAAAGGGCGGGTGTTGTCACAGGGTGGGTATCGTCAAAGGGCGGGTGTTGTCACAGGGTGGGTATCGTCAAAGGGTGGGTGTTGTCACAGGGTGGGTATCGTCAAAGGGCGGGTATCATCAAAGGGTGGGTATCGTCAAAGGGTGGGTATCGTCAAAGGGCGGGTGTTGTCACAGGGTGGGTAACATCAAAGGGCCGGTGTCATTAAAAGGAGGGCATCGTCAAAGGGAGGTTTTCAAAAGGAGGGTGTCGTCATAGGGCTATTGTCGTCAAAGGGAGGTTGTCAAAAGGAGGGTGTCGTCATAGGGCTATTGTCGTCAAAGGGAGGTTGTCAAAAAAAGGAGGGTGTCGTCGAAGGGCGGGTATCATCAGAGGGCGGGTGTCATCAAAATGATGGTATAGTCAAAGGGTGGATGACGTCAAAGGGCTTCTATCGTCAAAGGAGTAGTAGCCTTCTGAAACGTATGAGACCAAACCCGGGTCTGCTAATATAAGTTCAAATATTCAACATTATACCTAATCAAAACCATATACAGGGCCAGCTGGTATCAGTCCAATAAGAGAAGTGACGATTATCATATAAACAAGCATATAGGGTTCATTGAATTTCAAGGAATTTATTAGCAGACTAATCATGAGCGTATATAGAGTTTATCACCTTCCACCAAGTTTGATACGATTGTGTTATACTCTCTCTTAGCAAGCACATATAAAATAATAAAAATACACCCCCCCCCCCCCCACACACACACACAAAATTAAAAAAAAATAAAAAGAAGAAAAAAAATCAAACAAAAACAAACAAACACCACGTACTTCATTACCCACTACCATCACACAGCACTAACAGTATTTCCTCGTGTTGTCCTAATACATTATATAGCACGTGCAGTATAAAGAAACAAAGAAGTGAAAGGCTCTCTTTTGGGTCTGACTTCTTTGTACAGTAACCTTCAAAATTATTCTAACAAATGTTATGCTTTAAAAAGGCAACTTATTTTTTTTATATTGTTGTTCAGGATTCCCAATATTTATTTTATATTTCAAAAAAGAAGTTAAAAAAAGAAAGACAATATATGATAAACCATTAAACAAATTGAAAGTATGTACAGTTGAAGAACAATTGAAAACAATATATTATACTATTATATGTTTTATTGAACTATTGCTTGTCAAACGTAATATGCAGTATATGCAGCATAGCGGAGAAGGCATATGCTGTGAACCATAGTCCTGCTGAGAATTTACAAACTTACGTACCACTTTGGTGAATGGAACTATGGGATATACAAGTCCTGCAAACTTACGTACCACTTTGGTGAATGGAACTATGGGAGATACAAAAATATCCGAGTATCAATAGCATGTGTATACTGTATACTGTAAAATAATAAAAATAAACTTCATCTTTGTTCTAAGATATAAGAAAGACATTGAATATTGAAAAACAAAAAATGTATCGCAGGCGATAAGATAAAAAGGAGGACAAATTGTAAGGGTTAAGGTGATATAACACAATAAATCTATCTGGTAGATTGATGTATCATTGTCCTCAAAATTCAAATCTAGGTCAATATTCATCACTAACTAAATAGTTGGTCAATATATCGGTGTTCCAGAATAACTGGACAAACAGCCATCGATGATCAAATTAATAACCACCATTAAGATAAATCGAATGAATATTTTTGGTGTAGTGTTTAATGTCATATCAACAACTATGGCCATTTAATGACGGCCTCCCCTGTTATTAAGAAAGGTAGACAACACAATTTAGCAGTCCATTGTATATATGATCTATTTGAAAAGATTGTTAAACCAGTTCTATTATATGGTTGTGAAGTCTGGGGTTTTACTAATCTTCAATCAATTGAACGTGTACATTTAAAATTTTGTAAATGTATTACTTGAATTAAAAAACAGTACACCATATTACATGATATATGGGGAGTTAGGTATTACCCCACTTGCAATATCAGTTAAAACAAGACTAATATCATATTGGTCACAGTTGACACATTCTAAAGATAGTAAATATAATATAACTTTATACAAACTCCTTTGTTACTGTCATCATATTGAAAATAGGCCTGTTACATATGTCAGTTTTGTTAAATCTATACTTAACGAATGTGGAATGAGCTATTTATGGAATAACCAGTTTACATCCGAATGCAATCCTGTATGGATTAGACATGTTATTAAGCTAAGACTAAATGACCAGTACTTACATAACTGGGAGAGTGATGTTAATAACTCATCAAAATCTATATGTTATAGAATTTTTTAAAATAATTTTAATTTTGAAGATTATTTAGATATTTTAGATGATAAAGACAGGATCACTCTTTGTAAATTTCGAACAACTAATCATAAATTTATTGTTGAAACAGGCAGATGGCACCAGATTGAATATATTGATAGAAAATGTCCACATTGCATTAGTCAACAGATTGGTGATGAATTTCATTACTTACTTGAATGTACAAATTTAGCTACAGAAAGAAATTTGTATATAGACAAGTATTTTTGGTTACGACCGAATGTAATTAAATTTAATGAACTTATGAATGCTACTAATATAAAAACACTTAAAAAATTGTGTACATTTATAAGAATAATCAATAATATTATTTGTCCTCCTTAAAACAAGTTATGTATATTATGAAAGTGCTGTATATCTACAAACGAACACTACACGAATAATGATTGTATATAATATTGTAAATATGTTTTCTCTATGCATTATGTTATGAAAAGAGAAATAAGCCAATTTAAATTGAATTTGCTCTATCACCAGTCCCAGAGTGTGAAGGTATGTTGGATTTAGTGTTGTGAAATGTATGTCTGTGGTGAGTGGGTGTGTATTTGGGAAGGCTGTGATATATTCATGCTTGTCTCCCTGTGATAGCACAAATCTGATGTCGACTTTATAGTGCTACCTACTGAAGCATACTACTGAAGAAATCAAGCAGGTCACACCACCTGGTCACATTATAATTTTTGAAAGCAGTAGGACTTTAGTGCTACCTACTGAAGCATACTACTGAAGAAATCAAGCAGGTCACACCACCTGGTCACATTATAATGAAAGCAGTAGGAACTTGAAAAACAAATTACATGATATTGACTGTAAACGTATGTATTTAAGTGAAAGTAGTATTTAAGCACATTTCACCCTGGAAACGTTACATTCAATTACCACAACGCTAATGAATATCTGTATTTATAAAATGTACATTAATAATTGGACCAAATAAAAAAACAAATAATGGTAATTATAAGCCAATCAGCAGACGGCGCTTCATTAACTCCACAAAAAACTCGACCAATAACAAGAACCAATTATACTATTTAAACAACCAGCAATATTTACAGAAGTTCCATATCCTCTCAAAGTAATGCATAGATACCGAAGCACTCTAATAAAGCTCGTCTCTACTTCAGACTATTAGTGAGTCTTCAGTCTGGAATCATTCCACTAGGATGCTGTGATCGCCACTTAATGCATATCAGCTGACTGTCAATACCATCCATATGTGTAAAGGAACTTTATCTTATGATTCTATAAATTTTGAAAAAATTATAACAGAAGAAACTGTATGTTATGTTTCTATAAATTTGGAAATATTATACAGAAGGAACTTTATGTTATGATTCCATTACATCATAAGATCACAATTGTAACACCATCGATTGTATTGTGATAACATTGCACAAACTGACGTTAGTAGGTTGTAACTAAAACTAACTAAATTATATTCAAAATACAGGAAACAGACGATCTAATATCAATTAAACGAATAAATGCATTCACGAAAATGAAACACAATTGAATACAAACACGATTCAGTGAAATATGCTCAGAATTCCGCTACAGGAATTGTCTATCGTGAAATTTTCTTTGATTGCAATATATGGATTTTTCTCAAAACTAAACAAACAATCATATTTGTAGAAATGGGATGCTGAGGTTGTTCCAGAGTCGACAAAATGCCTCACATGTAGAGAGATTCCCACTTTTCAACCGACTCACGGAACATGAACGCGGAAGGTCTGACAACCGGATCCCGATTCCAGCATAACTTGACATCTTCCTCTACATTTTCTTCTACGTCACTCCCGAACACTGGCTTTTCGTCCCCGTTTCCAACATAACGCTCTATTTGTTTGGCGTTGAGAGAATCGAATGGTTCGTCTTCGGATATGACCTCAAAAATTACAAGGCCGAGAGAGTATACATCAGCCCTCATCATAGCGGCCCGGTCCAACAGCTCCCCGCGCAGTACTTCTGGCGCGGAGTAACGAGGGGTTCCGATATTGCGAACCTGTTGATAAAAATGTTAAATCAATGAAAATTTATTGAGAAATTAACCATTAAATTGTTACATTCAGAATAATGGGAGTTACTACAGTCATCACATACAATGGTATAAGTACCGGTAAATCGTTACAATTTAAAGGGAATCGTTATGTTTTAATGAGGTATTCATTTATTCGTCATTATTCATTGCTCTAAGTTAAAGAAAACACACCGTATTCTTTATGTGTGTTGAACCAGGATAGGAGGATGTGATTAAGCTATTAATTTTACTTGCGAATTGAGATAATACCAGCAGAAAAACTCAACCTGGTTTGCCGCAATTACAAATTATCAATTATCAAAACTGGTGTCAATTTCAATCTCCTATATATTCTGTATTTCGTAAACTTACATGATACGTGAGTTACAACAGATATAAACATAACATCAAAATCTTTTAAAATACATTTATTTTTATAACAGTAGTGTTTTTTAAGAATGAATATGAGAGCTGATATGATTTACCTGGTCCTGCCTTGTTGAAGACGTGTCAGAATTGTTCCTCATCATGCTGAGTCCGAAGTCAGTAATCTTTGCTATATAACCAGCTTCACCGGAGGCCATCAGGACATTCTGGGACTTAACGTCACAATGGGCGATGTTATTCCAGTGCAAATATTCAAGACCACGGGATATCTGGATAATGATGCTAAGTTTGTCGTCTTCTGTCAGCGAGATATCCTCATCCATGTGAAGCATCTGAAACAGACATCCTTCCATGAACTCCATAACGATAGCGATGTTCGGGGTGACACAACAAGCCCCGAGGAACTGCACGATATTCGGGTGGTCGAGAGTACAGAATATCTTGATTTCCGAAGTGAAGTCCTGGAGTCGTTTCTGCGATACTCTCTGGACTCTAAGCTTCTTTACAGCTACTACTGTTCCCCTCCATTTGGCACAATATATATCTCCGAATCCACCATGGCCAATCTTTTCACCCATATCTAGCTCTTCAGATCTGATAATTTCTCCACGATAGCTTTGAAGGAGTTCGGTAGACGTCAATGGTCCTTTGCTCTTTTGTGATTCCTTTTCTAATCGGATTTGGTTCATACGGTTGATGAGGTCAGCTGCTTGTTCGCTAACTTCGTCAGCGTAGTAAGCGTCATCATACATGTCGTCGATTGTGATATCTTCCCCCTGGGCAAAAGGTGAAATGCATATTTAATGTTATACAGGTAACATTGTAGTTCAAATCAACAAAATATTAACATAAGATATTCCAAATTAAAGGAGAAAATGCACGGTGAAACATAATATGGTATTCAAGACTTGTGTAGAATCAGATGGACTTTATAGACACTCCGATGTAGACAAGGGACAAAAGGTATTTGATAAAAAGTATTCTAGTTTAACCCAGAAACGCTGAATGGAACAAACTAACGCGTAATAACAAGCTGATTCACCATCGTGTTCTTTCTTTCATAATAGTTTCAATAAATGATCACCTAGAGATAGGATATATCCACTGAACACACAAAAGCTTTACAATCAGTCCGACATTGCTTCCATCTAAAAACACTGCTGGCCACCAAATTACATAAATGGCACCCATATTATGAATATATAATTTGCACAAACAAGTAAAAAAAAAAAAAGAAAAAAAAAGGCGTGAGCCTTTCAAACCGAAAGACAAATATAAATATAGGGTCTAATAGAATTTCCAAGATGTAGTATCTTTAAGTACAAGTGGTGACAAATATTTGGCAGCATATACATACATGTATACAATAACAAGCCATTTGTATTACAATAAATACCTGAAAAAATGTGTCTATCAGTCCTTTTACATCCCCCGACTTCTTGCTTTTTTTGGGCCTCGCCCCCTTCTTCTTTCTCTCTGTAGTACTTGGCACCCCAGATGACCCCGAATTCCTCGACACTGGCATAGAGCCGATTGGCATACCAGCCCGCCCAACACGCCTATTGAATGAATTATCAACGTATACTTTTAAGCTTGGAGACTGGGAAGAATTCTTAGAGACCACTGCTGTTCCATGAGGCATGCCAACTCTTCCTAATTTTCTGTTTTGTGCATTGTCCACGTATGTCTTTGGAGATGAACTTTGCAATGAAGAAGATTTTGATACCACTGCTGTTCCATGCTCCATTCCAACTCTTCCTAATTTCCTGTTTTGCGCATTGTCTACGTAGGTGTTTTGAGATGACCCGCTGCCAGATGATGCACGAGATACAGACATGCTTCCGACGGGCATGCCTACCCTTCCCAGACTTCGGTTAGATGCGTTATCCACGTAAGTCTTGGTTGATGACCCTCCATTACTTCCATTTCCAAAGCTGAATCCACCAGAACTTGGTCCATCGCCGCCAACTGAAGACCCGGATGATCCACGTGACACAGGCATGCTCCCGACGGGCATGCCTACCCTTCCTAGACTTCGGTTAGAGGCGTTATCCACGTAAGTCTTGGTTGATGACCCTCCATTACTTCCATTTCCAAAGCTGAATCCACCAGAACTTGGTCCATCGCCGCCAACTGAAGACCCGGATGATCCACGTGACACAGGCATGCTCCCGACGGGCATGCCTACCCTTCCTAGACTTCGGTTAGATGCGTTATCCACGTAAGTCTTGGTTGATGACCCTCCATTACTTCCATTTCCAAAGTTGAATCCACCAGAACTTGGTCCATCGCCGCCAACTGAAGACCCGGATGATCCACGTGACACAGGCATGCTCCCGACGGGCATGCCCACCCTTCCCAGACTTCGGTTAGAGGAGTTATCCACGTAAGTCTTGGTTGATGACCCTCCAGTACTTCCACTTCCAAAGCTGAATCCACCAGAACTTGGTCCACCGCCACCAGATGAATACCCGGATGATCCACGTGACACAGGCATGCTCCCGACGGGCATGCCTACCCTTCCCAGACTTCGGTTAGAGGAGTTATCCACGTAAGTCTTGGTTGATGACCCTCCAGTACTTCCACTTCCAAAGCTGAATCCACCAGAACTTGCTCCACCGCCACCAAATGAAGACCCGGATGATCCACGTGACACAGGCATGCTCCCGACGGGCATGCCTACCCTTCCCAGACTTCGGTTAGAGGAGTTATCCACGTAAGTCTTGGTTGATGACCCTCCAGTACTTCCACTTCCAAAGCTGAATCCACCAGAACTTGCTCCACCGCCACCAAATGAAGACCCGGATGATCCACGTGACACAGGCATGCTCCCGACGGACATGCCTACCCTTCCTAGACTTCGGTTAGATGCGTTATCTACGTACGTTCTCGGCATGATACTTTTAACTGCGAATACAGAAACAAGAAGCATGTAGAACTAAAACCTAATTTGATCTGGTACTTGATGCTATACACCTAAATAATGACACATTATCTGGATTTGAGATTAATCTTACTTATTTAATATCTATTTCATTATGTTAACAAGAGACCCATGGGCCTTAACGGTCATCTAGCTCTGAAGACACTTGCACTACCGTAGTATATATTCAACATTAAGTATAGAAGCACAGAAGGCCATGGCGGCCATCGTGGATTTTGGATCGACCAGAAAAATACTTGGTCAGGACCATCTCAAGATCAGTGTAGCTAAGTTAAGCTGAATGCCATTGTTAGAACTTGAGAAGAGGTTTGAAATAGGTGTAGTTCAGGAAAACCATGGTTGCGCAATCATGTTGCAAAATGGCTGCTGTGGTGGCTACCATGTCAAAGATTTTACGAGGCTGAAAAAATAACACTTTTTAGCTCCCCTTCCTAACATCCTAACCATTTTTTAGCTCAATGGCACCAGTAGAACTGGAGAAGCAGTTTAAAATAATTATTTTCAATATGGCTACTATGGCGGCCATCTTGGATTTCTGACCAACACGAAAATAACAACACCTGGTCAGGACCATTTCAGAATCATTTTCAGGTAAGTCAGAGGTGAATCCAACAAGTGGAACTTGAGAAGTTTGAAATGTAGAGAAGGATCTGTCAGAGTTATACATGTAGGGATCAGGGGAAGGATCTGTCAGAGTTATACATTTAGGATGTGAGGGGAAGGATCTGTCAGAGTTATACAAGTAGGGTGTGAGGTTAAGAATCTGTCAGAGTTATACATGTAGGGTGTGAGGGGAAGGATCTGTCAGAGTTATACATGTAGGGTGTGTGGTTAAGGATCTGTCAGAGTTATACATGTAGGGTGTGGGACGAAGGGTCTGTCAGAGTTATACATGTAGGGTGTCAGGGGAAGGATCTGTCAGAGTTATACATGTAGGGTGTGAGGCAAAGGATCTGTCAGAGTTATACATGTAGGGTGTGAGGTGAAGGATCTGTCAGAGTTATACATGTAGGGTGTGGGACGAAGGATCTGTCAGAGTTATACATGAAGGGTGTCAGGTTAAGGATCTGTCAGACTTATACATGTAGGGTGTGAGGTGAAGGATCTGTCAGAGTTATACATGTAAGGTGTGAGGTGAAGGATCTGTCAGAGTTATACATGTAGGGTGTGAGGGGAAGGACCTGTCAGAGTTATACATGTAGGGTGTGGGACGAAGGGTCTGTCAGAGTTATACATGTAAGGTGTGGGACGAAGGATCTGTCAGAGTTATACATGTAAGGTGTGAGGGGAAGGATCTGTCAGAGTTATACATGTAGGGTTTGAGGCGAAGGGTCTGTCAGAGTTGTACATGTAGGGTGTACGACGAAGGATCTGTCAGAGTTATACATGTAGGATGTGAGGCGAAGGGTCTGTCAGAGTTGTACATGTAGGGTGTACGACGAAGGATCTGTCAGAGTTATACATGTAGGGTGTGGAACAAAGGATCTGTCAGAGTTATACATGTAGGGGTCAGGTGAAGGATCTGTCAAAGTTATACATGCAGGATGTGAGGGGAAGGGTCTGTCAGAGTTATACATGTAGGGTGTGAGGTGAAGGATCTGTCAGAGTTATACATGTAGGGTGTGAGGTGAAGGATCTGTCAGAGTTATACATGTAGGGTGTGAGGTGAAGGATCTGTCAGAGTTATACATGTAGGGTGTGAGGTGAAGGATCTGTCAGAGTTATACATGTAGGGTGTGAGGGGAAGGATCTGTCAGAGTTATACATGTAGGGTGTGAGGGGAAGGGTCTGTCAGAGTTATACATGTAGGGTGTCAGGTTAAGGATCTGTCAGAGTTATACATGTAGGATGTGGTACGAAGGATCTGTCAGAGTTAAACATGTAGGATGTGGAACGAAGGATCTGTCAGAGTTATACATATAGGGTGTGAGGGGAAGGGTCTGTCAGAGATATACATGTAGTGTGTGGGACGAAGGATCTGTCAGAGTTATACATGTAGGGTGTGAGGGGAAGGATCTGTCAGAGTTATACATGTAGGGTGTGAGGTGAAGGGTCTGTCAGAGTTATACATGTAGGGTGTGAGGCGAAGGATCTGTCAGAGTTATACATGTAGGGTGTGAGGCGAAGGTTGACTGACGTTAGTCAGTCAAGAGTTTTAGGGGTGAGACAGATATATTATGAAATATATTGTATTATTTACAGACAAGCTATAACCTCATTTTACTTGATTTGATATATTCATTCATTTATTTATTGATCTTTTATTTTGATAAATATCTCTCAGAGGCACGAAAATTTCTAAAACCAAATAAAACCAGATTGTAGATCATTGTTCTGGTTCATTGACCTAAAACATTGCGGGCAAATCATTTGAAACCTCTAAAGCTGATTATCATCTATTAGCTAATAGGTGAACATGAAATCACCTTGGTATTTTTAATGCCCATGAGGATGTAATGAGCTCTTGTATTAACATGATAATCGTGAGCTGCCTTTCAACTGGAGATGACAATCAAATAATAATTAATAATAATAAAAATAAACATTATCCATGGAAATAGTGAAAATGATGATAAAGTAAGACTGCCAAGACTCGGATAATTGATGTTCATGTATCGTCAATTTTCTGAAAACTGTTGTCGAATACGGAAGTTAAAATACCATGGAATGCTTTTGTTTTGGAAAACGAAAGCGAAATGAAAAGTAAAATCATTGTGTTGGTCGTTTGGTGTGGTAATGGTTATATTCATATTATGAAGAATTCCATTCATATTCATCCCTTTGTTTTCATGTTCCGTTGTGCAGAACATTCGATTGTCTAGAAGATAGATAATTTTATACACTTTTTTCCCCTATAGTAGTAGTAGTAGTAGTAGTAGTAGTAGTACATGTAGTAGTAGTAGTAGAAGTAGTAGTAGTAGTAGTGGTAGTAGTAGTATAGTAGTAGTAGTAGTAGTAGTAGTAGTAGTAGTAGTGATGGTGGTAGTAGTAGTAGTAGTAGCAGTAGCAGTAGTAGTAGTAGTAGTAGTGGTAGTAGCAGTAGAAGTAGTAGGTGGTAGGCAGTAAGTAAGTAGTAGTTAGTAGTAGCAGTAGTGGAGTGGTGTAGTAAGTAAGTGGTGGTGGTAGTAGTAGTAGGAGTTATAGTAGTATGTTAGTAGTCGTAGTAGTAGTAGTAGTAGTGTGTATAGAGTAGTAGTAGTATTAGTTGTTGTAGTCGTCGTCGTCGTGGTGGTGGTCGTCGTTTCGTCGTCGTCGTATCGCGTCGTCGGTCTGTCTCTCGTCGTCTCGTCTGTCGTTCGTGGTGGTTACGTCGTCGTCTCGTCGTGTCGTCGTCGTCGTTCGTCGTCGTCGTCGTCGTCGTGTCGTGTCTCGTCGTCGTCGTTTGTCGTCGTCGTCAGTGTCTCGTCGTCGTCGTTCTCGTCTCGGTCTCGGCTTCGTGTCGTAGTGTGTGTGTGTGTAGTCGTGTGTTGTGTTGTCGTAGTGTGTCGTGGTCGTGGTGTCGTGGTTGTCGTTGGTGTCGTGTGTGTGTGTGTGTTGGTTCGTGTGTGGTGTAGTCGTCGTGTGTCGTGTGGTGTGTCGTGGTGTTGTCTGTCGTCGGTCGTGTCGTTCGTACTTCGTGTGTGTGGTCGTCGTCGTGTGTGTGTGTGGGTGTAGTCGGTTGTCGTGTTGTGGTGCGTCGTGTGGTAGTGGTGTGTGTCGTGTGTTGGTGTAGTGGGTGTGAGTCGTGGTATGCGTCGTAGTAGTAGTGTGTGGTAGTAGTCGTGTCGGTAGTCGTGTGTGAGTAGTAGTCGTTGTACGTTCGTCGTGGTTGGTAGTGTAGTAGTGTAGTGTGTGTCGGTGTAGTTGGTAGTGTGTGTGGTATGTGTCGGTGTGTAGTCGTAGTGGTAGTGTGTGGTGTAGTGTACGTGTGTGTCGTGTGTAGTGTCGTGTCGTGCGTGTGTGGTGTGTCTGGTAGTAGTAGTGGTAGTGTAGTCTGTAGTGTCGTGTAGTCTAGTGTTGTGTAGTGTGTGTCAGTGGTGTCAGTGTCAGTGTGGTGTGTGTGTTCGTAGTCGTAGTGTCGGTTGGTGTGGTCGTGTGTGTCGTGGTCG
Organism: Pecten maximus; assembly: GCF_902652985.1. Taxonomy (NCBI): domain Eukaryota; kingdom Metazoa; phylum Mollusca; class Bivalvia; order Pectinida; family Pectinidae; genus Pecten; species Pecten maximus. The sequence goes on along the minus strand of NC_047033.1, from coordinate 15,360,898 downwards.
TTAGTCGTGTCGTGGTCTGTGTGTGTCGTGTGGTAGTGTGTGTCGTCGTGTGTGTCGTGTAGTGGTCGTGGTTCTGTGTGGTGTGTGTTCGTCGTGTGTGTGTCGTGGTAGTGTGTGTAGTGTAGTCTGTAGTGGTGTGGTGTGTAATGTTGTGTCGTGTGTGGTGTGTTGTCGTGTGTGCTGTGTGTCAGTGGTGGTCGTGGGGTGTCTGTCGTCGTCGTCGTGTGGTCGTTGGTGTGTGGTTGTGTCGTCGTGTGGTCGTGTTCGTCGTGTCGTGTGGTCGTGTCGGTTCTGGTGGTGTGTGTACGTGTGTTGGTGGGTTCGTGTGTCGTGTGTCGTCGTGTGGTCGTGCGTGTGTTCGTGGTTGGCTTGGTGTCGTCTCGGTTCGTCGTGTGTGTCGTGTGTGTGGTGTCGTGTCCGTCGTGGTGGTCGTGGTGTCGTGTGTCGTGTGTCGTGTGTGGTAGTCGTCGGTGTCGTCGTGTCTGTCGTGGTGTTGGTCGTGTGTGGTGGTCTGGTGGTGTGTCGTGGTCGTCGTCGTGGTGTGGTCGTGTGTGGTGTCGTGGGTCGTGTCGTGGTCGTTGTGTCGTCGTGGTGGTGTGGTTGTCGTGGTCTGTGTTCTGTGTCGTCGTTGTGTGTGTCGTGGTCGTGTGTGTGTTCGTTGTCTGGTCGTCGTCGGTGTGGTCGTGTCGGTCGTCGTGGTCGTGTGTGTGGTCGTGGTCGTCGTCTGTGCTGTCTGTCGTGGTCGTGGTCGTTCGTGTCTGTCTGTCGTCGTGTGTCGTCGGTCGTGTCTCGTGTGTGTTGGTGTCGTCGGTCGTGGTGGTTGTGTCGTCGTCGTGGTCGTCGTGCGTTCGTCGTGTACGTGTCGTGGTCGTGGTGTGTCGTCGTCGTGGTCGTCGTGTGTCGTGTGTGTCGTGTCGGTGTCGTCGTGGTGTGTCGTGTCGTGGTGTCTTGGTCTTCTCGGTGGTCGTCGTGTCGTCGTCGTCGGTGGTCTGGTCGTGTGTGGGTGGATCGGTGGTCGTGGTCGTTCTTTCGTGTGTGGTCGTCGTCTTCGTTCGTGTGTCGTCGTCGTCGTCGTACTCGTGGTGTGTCGTGGTGGTGTCGGGTGTGTGTGTCGTCGTCGTCGTCTGTCGTCGTCGTCGTTGGTGGTCGTCGTCGTGTCGTGTCGTAGTCGTCGTCGGTGTCGTCGTCGGTCTGTGTGGTGTGTCGTCGTGGTGTCGTGTCGTGTGTGGTGGTGGTGGTGGTGTGTGTGTGTGTTGGTGTGTGTGTTGTCGTGAGTAGTCGTGTCGTAGTAGTCGTACGTCGTTGTGGGTGGGTGTGGTGGTTCGTGTGTGTCGTTTCGTGTGTGTGTCGTAGTGTTGGTGTGTGGTGGTGGTGTGTGTGGTAGTGTGTTGGTTTGTGTAGTGTGGTGGTGTGGAGTGGTGTCGTCGTGTAGTTAGTCAGTGGTCGTGTCGTAGTTAGTCGTCTGTCGTCGTGGTCGTGTGTGGTGGTGGTGGTGGTGGTGGGTCGTTGTCAGTTCGTCGTAGTGTCGTGTGTCGTGTGTGTCGGCGTATGTACGTTCGTTGTACGTCGTCGTCGTCGTCGTGTCGTCGTCGTCGTCGTGTCGTGTCGTTCGTCGTCGTCGTGTCGTCGTCGTGTCGTGTCGTAGTGTGGTGGTGGTGGTGGTGGTGGTGGTGGTGGTAGTAGTAGTAGTAGGAGTAGTAGTAGGTAGTAGTAGTAGTAGTAGTAGTAGTAGTGGTGGTGGTGGTGGTGGTAGTAGTAGTAGTAGTAGTGTCGTGAAATAGATTATTTAAGTATCTCGCATCAAATTCATGATATACATTGCAATCAAAGGATCAACAACTGGTCTATGACATGTCGTTGGTCGTGGTAGTTTTATTATCCGATTTGAAGCCTTCAAGGATATTGACATTGGGTCAGTTGTAGCAAGGGCTAATACGGGTTGTATACTACATGTAGGACTAGATGTCACGAAAGAGAGACGTGGGTCTCGACTTTCAGAACGGTCGCTTGATACTGAATGGTGTTTGATTATGATCGGTCAAACTCCATGGGTAGTTTCATGGTTTACTCTACCAAGCAAGTTTTGTTACCGACGATGAGTGAGGTCTTTGTAACTGAAAAAAGTAAAAGTAGTTTTAACTTTGTATGTTTCAGGAGTCATGGCGAAAACTAAAACGTGTTCCTTTCGAGTCTCCGATATGGAGGTCACACATCATTGATTGCGACATTGCCAATTGAGGAGAAAACCTTTAGTTGTTCTGAGTACGACTATTCAAAAATCAAGGAGGCCTTATTTTAATAGGCATATGAAGAGGCACACACTCTCTGCTAGGCAATAGTTGTTCAAAGTAGTAGGTTGTGAGTAGGGCTAGTAGTGTTACATGCACTCACGACACGTCGCTCATAGATAGCAGGGCCCGAGCACAGGCGCTTGCATAGAAAATGTGATTTTCATTTTTTTTTATTTGACAGTGGTATGTGTAATCTGTTAAGCACAAGGCCCGTATTACACGGTACACATACCACTGATATCATATTTTTTTTTAAATTCTCATTTTCTATGCAAGCGCCTGTGGGCCCGAGTGGCTGTACCGTGTCGTATGCACATGTACTGTTTGGTGATTTATAGCTGTCATATTTAGTGATAAGCTACACATGTACAGCAGATAGCTATATTCTATTGTTCAATGTATCGTTGGTCAATACCAGTTGTCTCGTTTGTATCGTTGTTTGCGTGTATTAGATAACTCTGCACTGTTGTTCAATAATAATAAATTTGTCCTGAGTCATCTAGTTGTAGTTAAGGGACGCACTCTGTTCTATACATTTAACATGCATATATTAATCATGTACATGTATGTCGTCTGTAGCATAGTCTGTAAATTGCTACCATAAGTTCATACATGGATCCAAGTAGAACTTGGTACGTTACATATATATGTGTATATATGAACACCGGGGATGTCAGTTTGACCAAATTTTAATCTAGTCCCCCAAAACGTCTCAAAATGTGCTCTACATACTAGGGAAATCAAAATACATGTAGACTGTAATACATTCTCAAGTCCCTGTGTAGGCTGCTGGTCCAATTCAATGTCCCAGCATCACCCAAACAAAATGGCGGCGCGCTAGCTTCCCTCCCCCTCAAATACAAAATATCGGTGACAAACATTACCTGTTTCAGGAAGACAATGTTTCTTGTCACTAATCGCGCTTGTGTGAAACACGGATGACCGATCACAGTCTACAAACGAGTACCTGTGTTACAATGACCATCACAGAGTCCTGACCTAACTCCTATCAAAAACATTTGACTCCTCGTGAAAAAGGCTTTAAAACTGAGGCTTCAGTATGTCAAAAACGTCCGAACTCTGACGTATCTGGGGAAATGGGCCTTAAATGTATGTATAGAAGCAGTATAACAGCTTGCCAAGGCGTTGTAGGGAAGTGATCATCCGAGAGGCCAGTATAACGAAGTATTAGGGACATTCCGTCTGTATCTGGTGAGTAACCGCCGTTTAAAAGTGACGTTTCTATTTTTGTCAGCCATCTTGGATTCGAATGGTGACATTTTCGGCGCGGTGCTGTATATGGTTCTCTGGCCGGACTAGCTGCGATAACGTAGCTCTGGACGACGGACGGACAATTTCTGACAGATGGTCGTCGTAAGAGCTACGATTCCCTCCCATTGCTCGTAATGTAGCAAAACAGTGAACCTCGAAAAACTTTGGAGTAATAGTTCGTATAATTAAACATTTCTAATACAATTTTGCAATGTATTAGCCTACCGTCTAATCTAGAAATCTTTAATTCGCATATTCTGATATCATACTGCTCGGAGTTGTCTCCGTGATCCGCCATGATACTTCTCGAAGAACTCTCGCGAGGATTCTAACCCAAATATGGAACCCGTGATCCATATATGGATGAAGCAAATACATAATCAGAGATATTTAACCACTGTTTTGTAACTCTTGTGAAGAAAGCGAATCATACTTTGCGTAATTAAATAATATCAGAATGAATTGACCTCTTCACCGAGGTATATAACTCCGAATCTGTTTTTCTGTTGAAATCTCGCGGGAAATCTCATTAACATCAATTTATTTTGATTTCCTTATAAGGAAATTGACCTTTGTTTGAACTAATATCTCCGTGTGTCTTGATCGTTTTGGATTTTACTATTTATTGTCAAACAGTTGACGTAATGTGCAGGTTTGTGGCTTGAATATTGATAATAGATACCAGAGTCATCAATTTACATGTGTTTTTTTATCCGAGAAAATTTTAACCACAGCTAAATACTGCCAGATGTGAATCACATCGACGCTTGCTACACTATCGGCAATGGGAGGAATTCATACAGTGTAGGGTATGAATATTCGTTCTATGGCCGGACCTAACCGTGAGCCCCTGTTATCTCAAGTTGTGTCGGCTACATGTAGTTTAGTGACACGTGCATTGTCCAATATGATTGTGTTGTATAATGCATTATACATTAGTACAGTACGTCAAAATTCTACAACTTGTATGATCGCGCGATACGAGATAATAAAGACTTCCACAATCTACCAGGCTGTCTCAATGTCTGTTTGTGAGCCGATATGTAAATATGGTCACCGTATGATGTGTGTTGTAATCATATTAAAGTTTGCTTGAGATATGTATGACATCAGAGAGAATCACATACACAAAACTATAAAATGTATAAGTACCTGTTGTCCGTATACCTCACATGTGTAGTATTCACTACTCCCGTCAACAACACACCTCTCTGTGGCGGATGACCTATAAAGCTAGATATCGTCTGATATAATGGCCGTAAGGCAGATGGGAAATTTTTACAGTTACTTTCACTTTTAGTATTAGAGGGGTACAGTTTACCAGTCAGCCTTTTACGGGAAACCTACTTAAACGGCAGTAAGGCAGATGGAGATTTTTTTAGTTAACAGAAATACAACAGGCTATATTTACTTTCACTTTCATTATTAGAGGGCTACAGTTTACTACTTGTCAGCCATTTTGTTTTCCTGATTAGACTCCAACATAATTCTATTCGGACAATAATGGATAAAGGCGAATCTGTAATTATCAGGTTTATTTTTCTAATAAATGTCTTTCATGAGATACCGAAATCAAACTTAAACTAGCAATACCTTAGCCTCCTGTCGGAAAAGTGAAGGGTCTATCAAAGTATAAAACCGAGGTGGAGGGTCAGTCCGAGTGTAAGGGGGCGAGCTGAAGGGTCAGTCAGTGTTAAAGGGGGCGAACCGAAGGGTCAGTCAGTGTTAAAGGGGGCGAGCCGAAGGGTCAGTCAGTGTTAAAGGGGGCGAGCTGAAGGGTCAGTCAGTGTTAAATGGAGCGAGCTGAAGGGTCAGTCAGTGTTAAAGGGGGCGAGCCGAAGGGTCAGTCAGTGTTAAAGGGGGCGAGCTGAAGGGTCAGTCAGTGTTAAAGGGGGCGAGCTGAAGGGTCAGTCAGTGTTAAATGGAGCGAGCTGAAGGGTCAGTCAGTGTTAAATGGAGCGAGCTGAAGGGTCAGTCAGTGTTAAAGGGGGCGAACCGACGGGTCAGTCAGTGTTTAGGGGGGCGACCCAAAGGGTGTTGTAATCATATTAAAGCTTGCCGGCTTGAGATATGTATGACATCAGAGAGAATCACATACACAGAACTATAAAATGTATAAGTACCTGTTGTCCGTATACCTCACATGTGTAGTATTCACTACTCCCGTCAACAACACACCTCTCTGTGGCGGATGACCTATAAAGCTAGATATCGTCTGATATAATGGCCGTAAGGCAGATGGGAAATTTTTACAGTTACTTTCACTTTTAGTATTAGAGGGGTACAGTTTACCAGTCAGCCATTTACGGGAAACCTACTTAAACGGCAGTAAGGCAGATGGAGATTTTTTTAGTTATCAGAAATACAACAGGCTATATTTACTTTCACTTTCATTATTAGAGGGCTACAGTTTACTACTTGTCAGCCATTTTGTTTTCCTGATTAGACTCCAACATAATTCTATTCGGACAATAATGGATAAAGGCGAATCTATAATTATCAGGTTTATTTTTCTAATAAATGACTTTCATGAGATACCGAAATCAAACTTAAACTAGCAATACCTTAGCCTCCTGTCAGAAAAGTGAAGGGTCTACCAGAGTATAAAACCGAGGTGGAGGGTCAGTCCGAGTTTAAGGGGGCGAGCCGAAGGGTCAGTCAGAGTTTTAAGGGAGCGAGCTGAAGGGTCAGCTATGGTTAAAGGGGGCGAACCGAAGGGGCAGTCAGTGTTATTGGGGGCGAACCGAATGGTCTGTCGGGGTTTAAGGGGGCGAACCGAAGGGTCAGTCAGGGTTATTGGGGACGAGTTGAAGGGTCAGTAAGGTTTTTTGGTGCAAAGCAGTAGGAGTGAAACGATCACGGGTCTGTCAGAATTACAGGTGCCGAGGTGAAGGGTCTGTCAGAATTACAGGTGCCGAGGTGAAGGGTCTGTCAGAATTACAGGTGCCGAGGTGAAGGGTCTGTCAGAATTACAAGTGCCGAGGTGAAGGGTCTGTCAGAATTACAAGTGCCGAGGTGAAAGGTCTGTCAGAATTACAAGTGCCGAGGTGAAAGGTCTGTCAGAATTACAGGTGCCGAGGTGAAGGGTCTGTCAGAATTACAAGTGCCGAGGTGAAAGGTCTGTCAGAATTACAGGTGCCGAGGTGAAGGGTCTGTCAGATTTACAGGTGCCGAGGTGAAGGGTCTGTCAGAATTACAGGTGCCGAGGTGAAGGGTCTGTCAGAATTACAAGTGCCGAGGTGAAGGGTCTGTCAGAATTACAAGTGCCGAGGTGAAAGGTCTGTCAGAATTACAAGTGCCGAGGTGAAAGGGCTGTCAGAATTACAGGTGCCGAGGTGAAGGGTCTGTCAGAATTACAAGTGCCGAGGTGAAAGGTCTGTCAGAATTACAAGTGCCGAGGTGAAAGGTCTGTCAGAATTACAGGTGCCGAGGTGAAGGGTCTGTCAGAATTACAAGTGCCGAGGTGAAAGGTCTGTCAGAATTACAGGTGCCGAGGTGAAGGGTCTGTCAGATTTACAGGTGCCGAGGTGAAGGGTCTGTCAGAATTACAGGTGCCGAGGTGAAGGGTCTGTCAGAATTACAAGTGCCGAGGTGAAGGGTCTGTCAGAATTACAAGTGCCGAGGTGAAAGGTCTGTCAGAATTACAAGTGCCGAGGTGAAAGGTCTGTCAGAATTACAGGTGCCGAGGTGAGGGGTCTGTCAGAATTACAAGTGCCGAGGTGAAAGGTCTGTCAGAATTACAGGTGCCGAGGTGAAGGGTCTGTCAGATTTACAGGTGCCGAGGTGAAGGGTCTGTCAGAATTACAGGTGCCGAGGTGAAGGGTCTGTCAGAATTACAGGTGCCGAGGTGAAGGGTCTGTCAGAATTACAGGTGCCGAGGTGAAGGGTCTGTCAGAATTACAGATGCAGAGGTGAAGGGTCTGTCAGAATTACAGGTGCCGAGGTGAAGGGTCTGTCAGAATTACAGGTGCCGAGGTGAAGGGTCTGTCAGAATTACAGGTGCCGAAGTGACTATGTTACTCTAATGTGATGCGAGTAACCTGACATAGTAAAAATCACATGACGGGTTACTCTCATGTGATGCGAGTAACCTGACATAGGCTGAATTACTTGACATGTTACTCTCATGTGATGCGAGTAACCTGACATAGTAAAAATCACATGACGGGTTACTCTCATGTGATGCGAGTAACCTGACATAGGCTGAATTACTTGACATGTTACTCTCATGTGATGCGAGTAACCTGACATAGTAAAAATCACATGACGGGTTACTCTCATGTGATGCGAGTAACCTGACATAGGCAAAATCACTTGACAGGTTACTAGCGTGTGATGCGAGTAACTGTACACAGTCGCGAAGGAGATGACTGTACACTTACAAAACCCATTAACATTCCAGTGTATAGTTTTACTAGACCTTTCAAAAGAGGCTATCACGGCGACAGTTGAATATCTACGCAATTTTGTTTTTCCTGATTTACAATGGAGCTCGTGTAGTCTAGTCAATTCATGAATTGACCACAGACTAATTGCAGCAGAATTTCTTTTTGATTTTTCCTGTAGATTTGCATATTTATGTGGTAGAACAATTTCCCCGAGAATCTTAATTAGGGGAAATGGTTTTATTCTCCAAAAAGAATTGAGGAAATAAGAGAAATTGCTTAATTGGCTAAATTTGAAGCCCGATATAATATTCTTGAGTGACATTAGACAAGAGATTTTGTATGCAACACAAATAATCAAAGATAGGTTTTGATTTGCTATGTTATTGTGAAGCACGTGTTAACCCTGGAATGTTAATGGGTTTGCATGTGTATTGTCACCTACTTCAATATGTTACGAACAATTACCCGTATCACACGGGAGTAACCCGTCATGTGATTTTTACTATGTCAGGTTACTCGCATCACATGAGAGTAACCCGTCATGTGATTTTTACTATGTCAGGTTACTCGCATCACATAAATGGGAGTAACTTGACGGCGGATATCGGCCATCGTAGATAAGCTACACATGTACAGCAGATAGCTATATTTTATTGTTCAATGTATCGTTGGTCAATACCAGTTGTCTCGTTTGTATCGTTGTTTGCGTGTATTAGATAACTCTGCACTGTTGTTCAATAATAATAAATTTGTCCTGAGTCATCTAGTTGTAGTTAGAGTTAAGGGACGCACTCTGTTCTATACATTTAACATGCATATATTAATCATGTATGTAGTCTGAAGCATAGTCTGTAAATTGCTACCATAAGTTCATGTATATGTGTATATATGAACACCGGGGGTGTCATTTTGACCAAATTTTAATCTAGTCCCCCAAAACGTCTCAAAATGTGCTCTACATACTAGGGAAATCAAAATACATGTAGACTGTAACACATTCTCAAGTCCCTGTGTAGGCTGCTGGAATGTCCCAGCATCACCCAAACAAAATGGCGGCGCGCTAGCTTCCCTCCCCCTCAAATACAAAATATCGGTGACAAACATTACCTGTTTCAGGAAGACAATGTTTCTTGTCACTAATCGCGCTTGTGTGAAACACGGATGACCGATCACAGTCTACAAACGAGTACCTGTGTTACAATGATCATCATAGAGTCCTGACCTAACTCCAATCAAAAACATTTGACTCCTCGTGAAAAAGGCTTTAAAACTGATATGATGTGTGTTGTAATCATATTAAAGTTTGCTTGAGATATGTATGACATCAGCAAAGGAGAATCACATACACAAAACTATAAAATATATAAGTACCTGTTGTCCGTATACCTCACATGTGTAGTATTCACTACTCCCGTCAACAACACACCTCTCTGTGGCGGATGACCTATAAAGCTAGATATCGATATCGTCTGATATAATGGCCGTAAGGCAGATGGGAAATTTTTACAGTTACTTTCACTTTTAGTATTAGAGGGGTACAGTTTACCAGTCAGCCATTTACCGGAAACCTACTTAAACGGCAGTAAGGCAGATGGGAATTTTTACAGTTATCAGAAATACAACAGGCTATATTTACTTTCACTTTCATTATTAGAGGGCTACAGTTTACTACTTGTCAGCCATTTTGTTTTCCTGATTAGACTCCAACATAATTATATTCGTACAATAATGGATAAAGGCGAATCTATAATTTTGAAGTTTATTTTTCTAACACCTTTCAAGAAAAACCGAAAACTATCAAAATCCAAGCCGCCTGTCGGAGAAGTGAAGGGTCTATCAGTGTATAAAAGCGACGTGGAGGGTCAGTCCGAATTTAAGGGGGCGAGCCGAAGGGTTAGTTAGGGTTAAAAGGGGCGAGCCGAAGGGTCAGTTAGGGTTAAAGGGGGCGAACCGAAGGGTCAGTCAGTGTTAAAGGGTGTGATGTACCATTTCTTATTTGTGTAACTTGTTTATGATGGTTTATCATGTTTCATAGATTTTCCAATTTTTCTAAAATTCTTAAATTAGAATTGTTAGTTATACCTTATTGAGTATTTGATTCGTTAAGGGTAGAGGAGTTATCGCCCTTTATGATAAGTACGTGTAAAACGTTCTAGTGACGTTCAGGCGGTAGCCTCGTTCTGAAGAGTAATATGGTACCCATGCGGTCAAGGAAAAAACCTTCCTTCATCAATATTTATCCATCAATGCCTTAATCAGTGGCAAAGCACATTATTGTAAGTGATTATATTAGTATTGTTGGCTATTACATGCATACGCATCAATATTTTATGCTGTCGGTCGGTGTAAATTCTATAATAGCAAGTTTCGTAGGGTAAACATTAACAACCACCCCCCCCCCCCCCCCACTTCTCAAGTGATCCTTTCACTTCGCAGTGTATTGATGTATGAGTAATATCGTACCATCCTATATTTATGTATCATCCTTTGTTTTCGCTAGTTGTATAGTGATTACCAGTTTTATGTGTAAATTGTGCACATCTATGATAAGTTACGAATAATGATTTGGTACTTGGTGATTTCGCCCCAACTTCTTGTTTTGGGGACGAGTTGTCTTATGGTACCTATACATGTTCAGTTCGCCCAATGATGTTATTTGGGACGAGTTGTCTTATGTACAATTATACTATGTTAAGGTATCTTATTGATATATAGAAGTATACTAGGTTGTGTACTCAATATTATCTTTCGCATATGTCCTATTTGTATAGGTAGCATATCTAATGGTAGGTTTTTCTGTATTTTTCAGTTCTTACCTAATCTTGATCATCACATCTTGTTCGATCATCACATCATGATTATCACCATGGTCATCAATGCAATACATCTATATTACTTTGGAAATTGGAAATGTTTTGTTGTATTATCCAAATCAGAAATGATCATAAGGTTAACTGGCTGCATAAACGCAAACGCGTGTTAAAGGGGGCGAACCGAAGGGTCAGTTAGGGTTTAAGGGGGCGAGCCGAAGGGTCAGTCAGTGTTAAAGGGGGCGAGCCGAAGGATCAGTCAGTGTTAAAGGCGGCGAGCCGAAGGGTCAGTTAGGGTTTAAGGGGGCGAACCGAAGGGTCAGTCCGAGTTTAGGGGGGCGAGCCGAAGGGTCAGTCCGAGTTTAGGGGGGCGAGCCGAAGGGTCAGTCCGAGTTTAAGGGGGCGAGCCGAAGGGTCAGTCAGGGTTAAAGGGGGCGAACCGAAGGGTCAGTCAGTGTTAAAGGGGCGAGCCGAAGGGTCAGTCAGAGTTAAAGGGGGCGAGCCGAAGGGTCAGTCAGTGTTAAAGGGGCGAGCCGAAGGGTCAGTCAGTGTTAAAGGGGGCGAACCGAAGGGTCAATCAGTGTTAAAGGGGGCGAACCGAAGGGTCAGTCAGTGTTAAAGGGGCGAGCCGAAGGGTCAGTCAGAGTTAAAGGGGGGCGAGCCGAAGGGTCAGTCAGTGTTAAAGGGGGCGAGCCGAAGGGTCAGTTAGGGTTTAAGGGGGCGAGCTGAAGGGTCAGTCAGTGTTAAAGGGGGCGAGCCGAAGGGTCAGTTAGGGTTTAAGGGGGCGAGCCGAAGGGACAGTCAGTGTTAAAGGGGCGAGCCGAAGGGTCAGTCAGAGTTAAAGGGGGCGAACCGAAGGGTCAGTCAGTGTTAAAGGGGGCGAACCGAAGGGTCAGTTAGTGTTAAAGGGAGTGAGCCGAAGGGTCAGTTAGTGTTAAAGGGAGTGAGCCGAAGGGTCAGTTAGTGTTAAAGGGGGCGAGCCGAAGGGTCAGTCAGTGTTAAAGGGGGCGAACCGAAGGGTCAGTCAGTGTTAAAGGGGGCGAACCGAAGGGTCAGTCAGTGTTAAAGGGGCGAGCCGAAGGGTCAGTCAGTGTTAAAGGGGTGAGCCGAAGGGTCAGTCAGAGTTAAAGGGGGCGAGCCGAAGGGTCAGTCAGTGTTAAAGGGGGCGAACCGAAGGGTCAGTTAGGGTTTAAGGGGGCGAGCTGAAGGGTCAGTCAGTGTTAAAGGGGGCGAGCCGAAGGGTCAGTTAGGGTTTAAGGGGGCGAATCGAAGGGTCAGTTAGGGTTTAAGGGGGCGAACCGAAGGGTCAGTTAGGGTTTAAGGGGGCGAACCGAAGGGTCAGTCAGTGTTAAAGGGGCGAGCCGAAGGGTAAGTCAGAGTTAAACAGTTGAAATCATGTTGCAAATCAATATGTGAATATTGAGTCACCTTGGTGTTTGAAAGATAAGAAACGCCTATGTGGCCATGTTGTTCATTTGTATTTACAAACACACTGCCTCCGTAAAATGGAAAAAGAAAATAAGTCTGTTAAGACTGGGAATTGATCTGAATCTATTACGAAATATCTGAAAAAATGTCGATTTCGAAAGACACGATTCTATGAACTGTTGTTTAAATTGGAAACGAAAATTATCAGGAAAATAAAAGTGAAAGATAAAAGATGTAAATGAAATTTTATATTCTGTTTGAACAAATCAGCAATGTGTACTGTACTGTAGTCATATTCATTTCTCTATTTCCGCTGTGGAGCACCGTCTAATACTTTCTTTAAGCATTTCTGTTATCACTTATGTCTGACCACTTACTTGCTATTACTAACTTGTTATTCATCGTTATTGCAATGATCTTTTTATTGTGTTTGAAGAAATTTATCTGTCTATAAATATTTTTGTTAATTTCATTCTAGTAATAACAGCGATAAATGTGATGTCAATATTTTCATTTGCCTATCTTGCCACGTATTGTGTAGTATTGGGAAATCCATATAACGGATTTTAATAGGGTCTGGCTGACTAATAAAATCTGAAAATCTGAAATGATCGTTTCTCATTTGTTATTACTTATTTATTACATGTATTTTATCGTTTTATCGATCAACAGTCAAAACTATTTCCTCCGGCATGCTGGGACCAACCCGATGAACTGTTTCCTGAGATCGCAGGCCAGTCAGGTTTTTCTCAACATGGAATCAGAATTATTTTTGTTAACTGTTTTGTTACCCAAAGCTTGGAATAAAACTATCACTGCAAGTAATATATACAAAACAAATATCCTTGAAAATCCAATATGGTCTAATAGTGAAAAAAAAGATTGATAGGAAAGTGATATATAATAAAGCTTGCTTTAAAAAGGGGGTACAATTTGTTTATGACATTGTTAAAAATGATAAATCCATATATAGTTTCGAAGAATTTCGGGGAAAATATAATATCCATACTAATGTTTCTAAAGTACCAAAGTCTGAAGAATGCTGTAAATCAATATATTAATATATCTCCCCTAAGTAATGTTATACTCTCGTATAACTCTCTTCAAACTCCATTCCTGTCATACTGCGGTATGATACTCGCATGTCGTTTGTTAATTAAGTTGAACCATCCCCTTACTATAACTTTATTTAGGTTTGCATGTTTAAATATGTTGTCTATAACGTGCCAGAATGGTTTGTTAATATATTTGAATATGAATGTCTGCATATATATATATATTGTATATAATTTTGTAAAATTTCATACATATCGATTTACATGATATTCCGCTACATGTTACACATGTATGTGAACATATTGGAATATGAATGTCTGTTTTTTTCTTCTTCTTCTTCTTCTTCTTCTTTTGTTTTGTTTATTCACATTGTGCTCCTTCAAAACATAAATAATATACGTATACGATGTAACATCGATTTACATGTATATAATATATATACGAATGTGAATGTTTAATCACAATTGACATTTTATATAAAGATATCTGATTATCTATTGAAGGTTATGGAAGGGGCTGTAAACATGAAATCCATATGATGTCACTAATACATATGTATACATTTATAAATCCATCTTAAATATTGTACGTATTTTGACATAATATTGGACTACTTGTTACACGTACATGTCTGTAAACATATTTGAATATGACTACCTTCTTTTCTCTTTCAAACGGTAAATATTATACGTAGACATATATTAAAAGTTACGTGTTACTAATTTGTGTTAACATATTCGAATAAGCACATATGTTTTTGTCTTAAACCTAAATATTATACGTATGGCCATAATACTGGACTACATGTTACACTTACATGTATGCTCATAATTATTAGAATATGAATGTCTGCATATATACACATTTAAGCCTTAAATACTGTACGTGTAAACATAATATTGAACTACGTTGTGTCATTTATGTTTACATATTTAAGCGATACACAATGTCGCCATCAAGTTGAACTATATGTATATATATATATATATAAGGGTCAAAGAAGTAATATAAACAGTATAATCCAGATAACACTGGATCCTCACATAAATGTATGGAGGATACGAATTACTTGTAATGATTATATGGGGCAAAGAAGTAATTCAAACAGTGTAAACAATAAGGTTTGTTAAATTTTCGAGGCAATCCGCCCCTTTATCAAAACACAAAAAAATACAAATACAATCACATAATATATATAAGAAGTACTGGAAATACAATAAAATACAATAAGAATAATGTTTTAGTAACTGGAGAAACCACAATGAACCCTTCGGCAAACGTGGGCCGAAGGCGGATACTAGCGTGGTTTGCCGAAGGGTTCATTGTGGTTTCTCCAGTTACTAAAACATTATTCTTATTGTATTTTATTGTATTTCCAGTACTTCTTATATATATTATGTGATTGTATTTGTAATTTTTTGTGTTTTGATAAAGGGGCGGATTGCCTCGAAAATTTAACAAACCTTATTGTTTACACTGTTTGAATTACTTCTTTGCCCATAATGTCCATGTGACGGTAAATAATAATAAAATAAAAAGCCAAACACAGATCTGCTGTCTCCCTAGTACTTTCGCGGCTACATTCTGCCGCTCTTCAGGGGATTATGAATTTTATTCGGTACATCCTATGACGTCATAGTTTGATGACGTCATAATAGTAGGGTACATAATTTATAAAATTATGTACCCTACTATTATGACGTCATCAAACTATGACTTTAAATTATGTACCATTCATAATCCCCTGAAGAGCGGCAGAATGTAGCCGCGAAAGTACTAGGGAGACAGCAGATCTGTGTTTGGCTTTTTATTTTATTATATATATATATATATATATATACGTATACCACATAACATCGATATATATTGTTGAGAACATATTTGATTGTGAATGTTTACAATTTTGGTTCTCTAATGCATATTAGCACACATGTAAGATTTAGCGTAATTGGTCATATTTATATCTAGTAATACTGTAGCGAAAGTAACATTTAATAAAAAAAAAAATCCTGTTAGCTGGATGTTTAGGTAGGGATGTAAACATGTAAGTCATATGATATTATTGATGCATACATATGTATGTACTTGGCTGTTAGCAGTATCATATATATACATTATATATAGAGATACATACATGTATGAATGATATATTCCTGTTTATATTATTGTATGAATTATGGCTGTGAAGTTTACATCATGTGCACGCTCTACTAGATTTGTTTGTATAAGACTTGGGATGTGATTGTATATTTACTTAAAAATCTAAATAAAATGATGATTTTCTATGAATGAATGAATGAATGAATGAATGAATGAAACATTAAGGAATGTAATGAATATTAATAAAAATCATATCAGCTTAAAGCCTATAAAATTATCTTGTCTAGAGTGTGTTCCGAACAGAAATCGGTTAAGTAATAAAAGAGTCATGGACCAATAAAGATGGAAATTTACATGTAACTTTGATGATTTTGCTATTTTTTCACACCACATCAATTCATTCCGGCCACCACTTTTGAAAGTAATATCGAACATGTATTCAAACAGTTTATATCATGTGAAAGAGTACTAAATTCTCCGTTTTTGTGTGGTTCCCGAACAAAAATCTGTTCAGTAATATTTGAGATATGGGTATTTATTTTAACGAAAACAGTTGTAAATATTGACATTTTTATTCCATATGGGTTCATTCCGGCCACCACTTTCACTTCTAATTTTTGATACTGTTAAATATTACTTATACCATTTTAAAGGTCATAAATCAACCCTTTTACTGCTGGTATCCGAACAAAAATCCATTCAGTAATAACGGAGATATGTCCTAATAAATACAAAATATTATGAAAAATCTCTTCACGCCTGAGTGCATTCCGGGTTTTGTCCTCACCCCGAATGAATGAATAGAAGTATTTAATGAAGGAATGAATGAATGATTAAATGAAGTAATGAAGGAGGTTAATAGGATAACCCACTTACAATTCAACATTTAATATAAATATTGCTGGGTAAGCATTCAATATATCATTCATTCATGGAACAGTTTCCGGATATTCGTAGCCAGCCTTCGTTTCAATTTTAGCCAGTTATTACGCATTTACTATATCCTGTTCAATTCCTATACTTCCGGTTATGAACAACACGTGTTGGTCGCTAACATGACATGGTGATGAACGAGTGAAAGGCGAAGTGCGTGCGGTAGATGGTGGTCAACATCTCTTGACCATGAATTGTATGTTTTACCTTTTCTCTCTCCTATCCTCGTCATTTATTTCATTTCTTCACTTACTACCTTTTCCTCTCTACCGATTCTCATGAGGTGTATTTTTCCTAGACTTACTTGTCATATGTAAACATGAATAATTCAGAATGATATCACTTTGCTATCGGCGAATTGCCAGGGTTTGGGTGATAAGGTTAAAAGGAAAGATGTATTTTTTTATTTAAAGGCCAAAAAATATAGTATTTTCTGTCTACAAGATACGCACTTTTCTCCTGACCAGGAAAATATTAGAAACGAATGGGGCTACCATATTTATTGTAGCTCTTTTAAATCTAATTCGCACGGTGTCGCAATTCTTTTAAATAATAATTTTGAAGCAAAAGTGTTTAAGGAAAAAAGAGATTTTAATGGCAATTTTCTCGCTCTTGATAAGCATTGATGGACTTAGAACAACACTCATTTCTCTTTATGGTCCAGGATACCCCGACATTTTATAAATTCAAATAAACCCCCGATATTTTACATAAGATACAGTTGGGCACTGTAGATGATATATTCGGGTCCGTTCTCTGAAAAGAATGCTAATGTAAGCCCCATTTTCCTCCGTTTCGGTAATTCCAAGTCCGTTTCGGTAAATACCCCAACCGGATGTGGGTGATGTTGTAGATAGTGTAACAGGAGAGGAGAAAATGTAGCGGTCAGACCGGGGTTCGAACCCGGGACCTCCGAACACTAGCCGGATGCTCTACCATTTGAGCTACCTGGTCACCGATGATCGACCCAGTCCAGTCCCGCTACACACCTCCCTCCTTTTTTCCAAGTCTTCGCCCCACGTTGGGCGCCAATTTTGTAACAGGAGAGGAGAAAATGTAGCGGCCAGACCGGGGTTCGAACCCGGGACCTCCGAACACTAGCCGGATGCTCTACCATTTGAGCTACCTGAGCTGGTCACAGATGATCGACCCAGTCCAGTCCCGCTACAATAGCTTTGGGAATGATAATTTAATTATATGTGGGGATTTTAACCTAGTTTTAGAACCTTCTTTAGACTATGATGATAATTATAGACATGTAAATAATGCTGAAGCTAGAGATAAAGTCTTGGAAGTTATTCAAAGTTATAATCTTATTGATATTTATAGAGAACATCACCCGGATACTAGACGTTATACTTGGCGAAGGGTTAATCCTAGAAAACAAGCAAGACTGGACTTTTTCTTAATTTCAGAATCTCTTTTGTCTAGTGTAAACAAGTCCAGGATAGAGCCACGTTATAGATCAGACCATTCTATTCCTATTTTAACTTTAACATTGAGTGAATTTAAAAAAGGGAAGAGTTTTTGGAAATTTAACAACTCATTACTATTTGAATCTGAATATATAGATATGGTAAAACAATGTATTAAAGATATCAAGCTGCAGTATTGTTTGCCTGGGTATAACCTTGACAACATTGAACATGTCCCTGACTATGAGTTACAATTCCTAATAAATGATCAATTATTAGCTCACCTGGACCGAAATCACTACCTGTCAAAAAGTTCCTATTGGATTTTGACCAAATTTGGTCAGAAACATCCTTGGTAGAAGGGGAACAGATTTTGCATAAATGGTGACTCTGACCCCCAAGGGGCCTGAGGGGCGGGGCCCAATAGGGGAAATTGAGGCAATTCCTTTAAATCGCTACTAGTCATAAAGTTATGAATGGATTTGAACCCAATTTAGTCAGAAACATTCTTGGGGGAAGAGGAACAGATTTTGCATAAATGGTGACTCTGACCCCCGAGGGGCCAAAGGGGCGGGGCCCAATAGGGGAAAAAGAGGTAATTCCTTTAAATCGCTACTAGTCATTAAGTTATGAATGGATTTGAACCAAATTTGGCCAGAAACATCATGGGGGAAGGGGAACATATTTTGCATAAATGGTGACTCTGACTCCTGAGGGGCCAAAGGGGGAGGGCCCCATAGGGGAAATAGAGTTAATTCCTTTAAATCGCTACACGTCATAAAGTTATGAATGGATTTGAACCCAATTTGGTCAGAATTATCCTTTTGGGAAGGGGAACAGTTTTTGCATAAATGGTGACTCTGACCCCGAGGGGCCAAAGGGGCAGGGCCCAATAGGGGAAATAGAAGTAATTCCTTTAAATTGCTACTAGTCATAAAGTTATGAATTGATTTGAACCCAATTTGGTCGGAAACATCATTGGGGGAAGGGGAACAGATTTTGCATAAACGGTGACTCTGACCCCCGAGGGGCCAAAGGGTTGGGGCCCCATAGAGGAAATAGAGGTTATTCCTTTAAATCGCTACTTGTCATAAGTTATGAAAGGATTTGAACCCAATTTGGTCAGAAACATCGTAGGGGGAAAGGGAACAGATTTTGCATAAATGGTGACTCTGACCCCCAGGGCCAAAAGGGGCGGGGCCCCATAGGGGAAATAGAGGTAATTCCTTCAAATCGCTACTGGTCATAAAGTTTTGAATGGATTTGAACCCCATTGGGTCAGAAACATCCTTGAGGGAAGGGGAACAGATTTTGCATAAATGGTGACTATGACCCCTGAGGGGCCAAAGGGCGGGGCCCGATAGGGGAAATATAGGTAATTCCTTCAAATTGCTACTTGTCATAAAGTTATGAATGGATTTGAACCCAATTTGGTCAGAAACATTATTAGGGAAAGAGGAACAGATTTTGCATAAATGGTGACTCTGACCCCGAGGGCCAAAGGGGCAGGTCCCCATAGGGGAAATAGAGTTAATTCCTTTAAATCACTGCTAGTCATAAAGTTAATGAATGGATGTTCTAAAATCAACCCTTGAGGTCTTTCAGACCCTTAGAGAGTCTGGACTTCGTCATTTCTTTAAAGCAGTTTGGATCCCTATACCATAACCATATATAGCATTGTTTGAGATTGACGAATAAAACGAATTGAACATGAACATTGTTTTGACATTTGGTCTAATCCAACCAGGTGAGCGATACAGGCCCCATGGGCCTCTTGTTTTTGGAGACAATATTAATGGAAATAAGGGGTAGGACTATATCTTATGCATCATTCAGGAAAAAAACAGGCCAATACTCATGAAAATGATCTTAATGATTCCATAGCTACATTAGAAGCAGAAACAAATCCAAATCTGGTGAAATTAGAAGGGTTAAAGAAAGATTTAGAGTTTATTCGTTTGAAAAAAGTAACCGGAAACCTAATTAGATCAAGGGCAAAATGGATTGATGAAGGAGAAAAACCTACAGCATACTTTCTTAATTTAGAAAACAGAAATTTTTCTTCCAAAATTATACCGAATATTCAGAAAGACAATGGTGATATTATAACTAAACAAGAAAATATTTTATCTCATTCTATGAAAATTTATATAAGTTCAGGGAAGTTGATGGTATTGATTTAGAAGCACACCTCGACAATTGTAATGTTCCAAAGTTAAGTAAGTCTGAATCTGACAGCTTAGAGGGTAGGATAACGATTGAAGAAGCCGCGAAAACACTTAAGGATATGAAAAACAATAAAAGCCCTGGGTCGGATGGTTTTACTTCAGAAATGTTTAAAGTTTTTCGGCATAGCCGTCTAATTTTGTTTTGTTTTGGCCCCGGATATGACGCGACAGGTGGCGTTTCTGGTCCAGATGAAGTACGTGATTGGTCAATGTAGCGGTCAATGCAAAATGCAGATATACAGTTTAAAATGAAACAAAGTTAAAGGGACCACGCGGTAAACCAATATTTATTTTGTATTTTCTATCATAATATAGGGTATTTCTAAAAAAACATAACCTTCTGAACAATAACCATTCGAATTTGATGATGTATGTACATAAAAACATCAATTATCAATTATTAAAAGGTTATCACTCTGAATATGCAAATTTTGTGACATATACGATATACGCATGCGCACAACAAACTAAAACACATGGAAACAAAAATAGCTTCCATTGTGAATCGACCGCGGTTGGAAACGATAACAGCTTCCGCAATGAAGAGAATAATAGGAAAATGGGTCAAACACAATCCTAGAATTAAACTTGGGAAGCAGTACAATAGATTGTAACAGTTCAAACATGAAAACAGCAGTAATACGGACGCCGCTCGTATTCTGCTTGATTGTTTGATAGTAGGTCATGACAATCTCGGTAATATTTACACAAACTCGGTAATATTAACACAAACTCTGTAATAGTTCCACAAGCTCGGTAATATGCACACAGTCTGTACCATGTACATCGCTACTGTCACTATACTATATGAACAGTGTTTACACTTATTTACACATAAATATGTGTGCCGTAATATATACAGAACGTGTTATTTAACATTTAAACCACTGTATAATATCGTTATCCAACTAACTCAGATGGAATATAGATATCGCCTTGTAAACTATCGTCTGTTTGAGTTGCCACGATTTCAAAACAGTCACGTAATGATTTGAAAATAATTTCCGCGCTAAATTAAGAGGGGGATTCCGAACTAAATCGAGTGGTCAAGCTGGACATAGGGATTGACTGGGAACATTGGGACAGCACAGAAACATAGTTGGAAAGGAACAAAACGCGTACATTCAGTGAAATTTGAAACGTTTTTACCGTGATGTCCCTTTTAAATTGAATGCAAGCTGAATAAGTGGATGCATCTATTCGAATGACACATTTGCAGTCCTATTATCACCAAAAATGATTCAAACTGATGGTGGATAATTTTGTTATCCGTGCTGAAACTGCGTATTTATTAATTAAAATGTAGTTCATTAATTTATTTCACCAGTAGTTTTACATTATAACCACCAGCATTAAAACTATGCCGTTTATCTTTTTTAAAGATATTTCTTGTTTCGAAATATTTAGGTAATTTTATTGTCCGCTCTTTAAATTATGCTTTCTCAACAGGTCAATGTTTAATTATACAAAGACATGGTATAATTGTTTGCATTCCCAAGGGGGACAAACCACGTCATTTAAAAAAAAATTGGAGGCCAATTACATTATTAAATATCATTTATAAAATTGCATCTGGGGTAATTTCTCGTAGGATAAAAACTATTTTGGGAAATATTATTAATGAAGACCAGACAGGGTTCTTATCTGGCAGGTATATTGGGGAAAACATTCGTACAGTCTGTGACATGATGCAGTATGCAGAACAACAAAATATTCCTGGCATGTTAATGTTAATAGATTTTGAAAAGGCTTTTGATTCAGTTTCATGGAGATTTATTGATAGAGTTCTACAATATTTTAACTTTGGGGATGATATAGGAAGATGGATAAAAATATTTCATAATAATGTATATGCCTCTATAAATCAAGGTGGAAATATATCTCAACATATAAATATTGAACGTGGCCGTCGTCAAGGTGATCCAATAGCCCCATATATATTTTCATATTATGTGCTGAAATTTTGAATGTACAATATGCAGACGACACTGGTTTGATATTAGACGGGTCAGAGAGGTCACTTAGTGAGTCTGTTTTTGAGTTGAATAATTTTTCAAAAATCTCTGGTTTAAATATTAATACCAATAAAACTCCAGTAATATGGCTAGGTAGTTGTAAATACAGTCATTTAACGTATCGACCAGACTTGAACCTACAGTGGGGAAAAATAAGTTTACATTTTTGGGGATAGAATTTTCAGTTGATTTAGATCAAATTCCAAAATTGAACTTTGATATGAAAATTGTAAAACTTACAGAACATATTTGGGCGTGAAAAAGGCGGAGTTTGACTCCAATTGGTAAAATTAATGTCATTAAGTCATTAGTGATTTCACAACTTAACTATTTATTTATTACTTTGCCTAACCCACCAGAGAAATGTATCACACAGTTAAATTCTTTATTATTGGATTTTTATGGAATGGAAAATGTCACAAGATTAAAAAAGATGTTATTGTACAAGATTATATAGATGGTGGACTTGAAATGGTCGACTTGTATGTGTTTATTCATTCGCTAAAGCTTAGCTGGATAAGAAGGCTATTTCGGTCATCAGGAAAATGGACTTTGATTCTCAAGTCAACTGTTGATTTAAACAAGCTGTATAATTGTGGAACAGAATATATACAACTATGTAGTTCTAACAGCAAAAATTTATTTTGGAAAGATGTATTTAAAGATTGGGATATTTTAAACAACTCAGAGTATATGAAACAGAGCAGGAAAAAGTATTTTCTAAAGTCTCCTCTTTGGCTTGACAAAAATATCCAGGTTAATAATAATTTTTTTTTTTTAGCTCACCTGGACCGAAGGTCCGGTGAGCTTATGCCATGGCGCGGCGTCCGTCGTCCGTCCGTCGGTCCGTCCGTCGTCCGTCTGTCGTCCGTCCGTCAACATTTGCCTTAAATCACTACTTGTCATAAAATACTCAGTGGATTTTAACCAAATTTGGTCAGAAAGATCCTTGAGGGAAGAGGAACAGATTTTGCATTAATGACGAATCTGACCCCCGAGGGGCCAGAGGGGCAGGGCCCAATAGGGGAAATAGAGGTAATTTCTTTAAATCGCTACTAGTCATAAAGTTACGAATGGATTTGAACCCAATTTGGTCAGAAACATCCTTGGGGAAAGGGGAACAGATTTTGCATAAATGGTGACTCTGACCCTCAAGGGGCCAAAGGGGCGGGGCCCAATAGGGGAAATAGAGGTTATTTCTTTAAATCGCTACTAGTCATAAAGTTATGAATGGATTTGAACCCAATTTGGTCAGAAACATCCTTGGGGGAAGGGGAACAGATTTTGCATAAATGGTGACTCTGACCCCCAAGGGGCCAAAGGGGCGGGGCCCAATAGGGGAAATAGAGGTAATTCCTTTAAATCACTACTAGTCATAAAGTTATGAATGGATTTGAACCCAATTTGGTCAGAAACATCCTTGGGGGAAGGGGAACAGATTTTGCATAAATGGTGACTCTGACCCCCGAGGGGCCAAAGGGGCAGGGCCCAATAGGGGAAATAGAGGTAATTCCTTTAAATCGCTACTAGTCATAAAGTTATGAATGGATTTGAACCTAATTTGGTCAGAAACATCCTTGGGGGAAGGGGAACAGATTTTGCATAAATGGTGACTCTGACCCCCGAGGGGCCAAAGGGGCAGGGCCCAATAGGGGAAATAGAGGTAATTCCTTTAAATCGCTACTTGTCATAAAGTTATGAATGGATTTGAACCTAATTTAGTCAGAAACATCCTTGGGGGAAGGGGAACAGATTTTGCATAAATGGTGACTCTGGACCCCCGAGGGGCCAAAGGGGCGGGGCCCAATAGGGGAAATAGAGGTAATTCCTTTAAATCGCTACTTGTCATAAAGTTATGAATGGATTTGAACCTAATTTGGTCAGAAACATCCTTAGGGGAAGGGGAACAGATTTTGCATAAATGGTGACTCTGACCCCCGAGGGGCCAAAGGGGCGGGGCCCAATAGGGGAAATAGAGGTAAAAATCCTTTAAATCGCTACTTGTCATTAAGTTATGAATGGATTTGAACCTAATTTAGTCAGAAACATCCTTGGGGGAAGGGGAACAGATTTTGCATAAATGGTGACTCTGGCCCCTGAGGGGCCAAAGGGGCAGGACCCAATAGGGGAAATAGAGGTAATTCCTTTAAATCGCTACTAGTCATAAAGTTATGAATGGATTTGAACCTAATTTGGTCAGAAACATCCTTGGGGGAAGGGGAACAGATTTGCATAAATGGTGACTCTGACCCCCGAAGGGCCAAAGGGGCGGGGCCCAATAGTGGAAATAGAGGTAATTCCTTTGTATCACTACTTGTCATAAAGTTATGAATGGATTTGAACCTAATTTAGTCAGAAACATCCTTTGGGGAAGGGGAACAGATTTTGCATAAATGGTGACTCTGGCCCCCAAAGGGCCAAAGGGGCGGGGCCCAATAGGAGAAATAGAGGTAACGCCTTTAAATCACTACTAGTCATAAAGTTATGAATGGATTTAAACCCAATTTGGTCAGAAACATCCTTGGGGGAAGGGGAACAGATTTTGCATAAATGGTGACTCTGACCCCCAAGGGACCAAAGGGGCGGGGCCCAACAGGGAAAATAAATGTAGTTCATTTAAATCGCTACTAGTCATAAAGTGATGAATGCATGTTCTAAAAACAATTCTTGAGGTCTTTAAGACCTTAAAGAATCTGGACTTCATTAATCTTTAAAGCAGTTGGGATCCCCCTTTCTATAACCATATATAGCATTGTTTGAGATTTACAAATTAAAACGAATTGAACATGAACATTACTTTGACATTTGTTCTAATCCAACAGGTGAGCAATACAGGCCCCATGGGCCTCTTGTTTAAATTGGTTCAAGGCAGGTGTTTTTAGTGAATGATTTGATAAAAAATCCAGACAACTTAATCTGATGAGGAGTTTTTACAAAATTTTAGAATTAATACCAATTTTCTGCAATATCATGGATTAATTTTGGCTATCAAAAGGTATTTTAGAAATCATGATTTTCAGATAGAAAGAATTCCTCAGCCTATTTTACCACTTATGCTAGAAATATTTTTTTTTAAATAAAAAGGGAGTTAAAGACTTTTATAATTCAATCATAGCTCCAGCATCAACACCTACTGGCACCAGTAAATGGAACCAAGAGTTCAATTTTGTTAAGGAAAAATGGTCAAAAATTTATAAACTTACTTTTACAGTAACTAAAAATTCAAAATTGATATGGTTTCAAACTAGAATCATCCACCACATTTTAGTAACAAACACCTTTCTCTATAAAATAAACTTAAAACCAAGTCCTTTATGGACTTTTTGTAATTTAGAAAATGAGTCAATTTTGCATTGCTTATGGGAATGTAGAGAAGTACAAGTGTTCCTACAGAGATTAGAAAACTTGTTAGATATACTTCTAGTACCTTTTGCTTATGATAAAGAATCATTTCTTTTTGGTATATTTTCACACCAATGTAGCTATGTTGATAATGAAATACTAATTATTATAAAAAAAACTATATATACAAAACTAGATGTCTTAACAGTTCTCTGAATATCAACGCTTTGATTAATACCATTAAAGATAATTTCAAGGTTCAAACGTACATAAAGGGTCAAAAAGAAAGTATTAAAAAAAAGGAGTAAATGGAAACCTCTTTTAGACCTTTAGCTAATCAAACATTCAGTGTTTTTGAATGACCTTGAACAGCAATTAAATGTTATCTATATTATTATATATTTTGGGACTCCTATTATGTATTGAAATATTCAGGCTTTTAATCGATAAAGTAAGTGTATTCACCTACGTAGCTGATTAATTTACTTACTTTTATTATTAGTATTATTGTTTCACATATTTATATATTTGTTATACAAAATCTCTTATATCATCAAATGTATAAAGGAAAATATACCTTTTCCCTCCTCTCCTCTTTCCTCCCCCCATCTCTCTCTCTCTCTCTCTCTCTCTCTCTCTCTCTCTCTCTCTCTCTCTCTCTCTCTCTGCTTTATTTATTGTTGTACATTGTATTTATCTATTTATTTATTTATGTATGTACTTACTACTTGTATTTACTTAGTATCCAATTATTTTACTTACCTATGATTGATTATTTTTGTCTTTCATTTTATCTCTCAAACAGCTTTAAAATGGTAATGAAAGTCTATGAGGATTAGCTAGTATTAACTATTAAAGTGTACCTTCTATTTAATTGGGAATGTGTCAGTGTGTGAAAGATGTCTATACGTCATTTATGTTTACTATGCTTAATTTTGAAAAATAAAGTAAATTAAAAAAATATATATATATATCAAAAAAAAAAATCAACGAGCATTCCATTCAGAAAAAAACGTTATATTACCTAACATACCTATAAACCTTAAATGAATACTAAGAAACAAAAAAAGAGCTCAAGAAATATATAAAATTAAGTAGAAATGAAATCAGACCTACTGCTGAACGAAAATGGAACCAAGTATTCAATATAAATGAAGAAACATGGAAAAAAATATATGTATCTCCCTTCAATACCACTACAAACTCAAAACTACAATGGCGACAATACAGAATAAATAACAGAATATTAATTACAAATTCATTTTTATTCAAAATTGGAAAATCAAATAATAATGGGTTTTTTTGTATGTATTTTTTTTCCGTTTAAGTGCATTTTATGTCTATGCTTTTTTTTGATGGTTTTTCTGTGCATAAATGTAAAACTGTTCTCTTTTGTAAGTGTTATTTCTGATTGTTTTTTTGTTTTGGTTTGTTTTTCCTCTGTGTGTGTGTGTGTTTGTTTTTTGTCCATTGTTATGTATTAATTCAATATTCAAGTACAATGTATATTGCATTTCTGAATATTTATGATGTATTGCTTCTCTTTCGTGTTTATTTTATGTATTGTATGTCTTGTGTAAATAATTTTGAAAATGAATAAAAAAATAAATTTAAAAAAAAAATCAAAATAATAGATATGAGCCATTTCAGAAGACTTCATTTGATTATCAAACCGTCCTGAATCCGACATAATGTTACAGCGATAATCGCGATCAGTAAGACACTTAATCATATTCATTTAAATGCTTGGACGCGTTCGGATGTTATGACGCCAGTCAACATATTTTACTCTTGTCCAGTTAACATGTTTATCTAGTAATTTTATCGGAAACAGTCGAAAATGATTGATTTACATTGAGAGACAGATAAAAAGAGTTGCTATCTTATATTATTTATTTGGCAGGCAAATCTGGTACTAGAGTCTACATGTATTCGGGAACAATTCTTACCCCTGCAACTTGCAAAAGAAATAAAATAAACAAAAACAAGACCGGCAACAACCTTTCAGACACAAACAGGGTAACCTCCAACTACGTATTAAAACCGTGATGTGATGAAACATCTGGAAAAATCTAACAAGTGAGATATTTTTATTGTTCCCTTCTTAATGAATAAAGCATGGTGATTGCTATTATTATCACATGTAGCAATAAAATAAGTGGTAACAAAAAATGTCCCTCCAAGGTTTCTCTCATTAAATGATAAAAGCCCATGAACATTGATACTACCTAGATAATATTTTCGGGGCTGTACGAGGGCTGATTGATAAGTTGTGAGCCTCATATTGAAGGATATGAATTTTGCCGTACATATTTATCATTTTTCAACACAATCCCCTTCAGTATCTATATACTTTTGCCAGCGGTGTTTAAGGGCTTCAATGCCACTTTTATAGAACTGTTCTTGGCTGTTCAGAAAGTCGTGCACTGCATGTTAGGGTTAGGGTAAGGGTTAGGGTGCCTGAAATAGCTGTTTTCAGTTTTGGAAATAGATACAAGTCTGATGGAGCGAGATCAGGTGAATAAGGCGGATGCTCAATCAATTTAAAGCCACCATCGTGAATGGCAGCCATGGCAATGGCAAACTTGTGAACAGGAACATAGTCCTGATGGAATAACACACCTTTAGTGAGCTTTTCGCGGCGCTGAAGTTTAATATTTCCCCATAACTACCTCAGAAGTGAAGCATAGTATGTGTTATTGATTGTTTGTCCCTTTTGGAGATAATCTATCAGCAAATACTATCTGCATCCCAGAAAATCGAGGCCATAACCTTCCAAGCTGATGCAACAGTCTTTGGCGGGGGAAAGCCAAGGTTCCATCCAATGTTTTGATTCTTGTTTGACCTCTGGGGAAAACGATGGACCCATGTTTCATCCATAGTGACAAATCTCTGAAGAAAGTTAGCAGAATCTTCCTCAAAAAGGTTAAGATTAGCAGCGATAATGTGTGTCTGGTGTGCTTCTGGTCAACTGTCAGAAGTATTGGTACCCATCGGGCCGAAAGCTTGCTCATTTAAAGATCCCCCGTCAGAATGGAATGTACTCTTTCCTGTAAAATGCCAACTCTACTGGCTATATTTTTTTCTGTGACTCGTCTGTCAGTCATAACAATATCAATATCATGAACTTTATTGACCATTTCTGGGGTTTCAACATTGACAGGCCTTCCAGGACGGGGTCATCCTCAAGGCTCTGTTGGCCGCGTTTAACTTCGGCCACCCACCTTTTCACTAACATATATGAAGGGGAATTATCACTTATTGGATCACTGTTCTAGCATCGATTTTGCCCATTTTACAAAAGCCGCGTGTCTTGTTTACTCTAGAGTGCTACCTCGTCGATATAAACTTACCAAATGAGACCAATCGATGGGAACACGGCCCGTTATAGTCAGAAAATAGTAGGACTTAAAAAGAACATCCTTGAGTACCTCCTTCAATAAGAAGCTCACAGCATACATGTATCAATCAACCCTCGTATGTGCTTCTGCCTTCCTTCACTCCGGTCTCGTTAACCATGACATATTGTCCTAGATACCCGTTGTCGTATAACGGACTCGTAAAAATGACGGACCAGGAGCATCATAGGAGGTGGGTGTGCACTTTCTACTACACAACAGATACTCGTCCTCGTGATCACGACTGCTTGTGTTCCCCTTACATATATCCTCACATGACCACGACTGCTTGTGTTCCCCTTATATCTATCCTCACATGACCTCGAATTGTATTTTTCTCCATAAACTCATATGACCCCGATTGTTTATTTATCCACATATACTCTGTCACGTCGTATGTATATAATTGTTATTTGTTGTCGTGCGGTGTTTGTAATTATATGTTCCTAATTGGCTACCGTACGGGAGTGTGTGACCAGGTAGGTGCGAGGTCATAATGAGTTAAAGTCTCGGACCGCGATTTACGGGTGTTTTACCCTATTTATACTGCGTTAGCAGTGGAATTTATATCAGGCACAGATGTCAGACTGTGGTAAGTCTATCTTTATATTTCTGTACATATTTTACTGTTTTCATAGCCTTATTTTTGATAAATATCTTTGGTAAACACTCTTTAAAGAGCGTGCGGCTCAGTGATGCGTAACATTGTTGTTATTGTTTGTTGTGCTTATTTAAGGTATATATTTACGAATATTGCTTTGTAATTTGCCATAAACATTATTTAAGCTATGTGTATATATATTTGTAATTATTATAACTTAAACTAATGTTATAAATTTGAAGTGTACTCAGGTGAGAACGTATGCATGTTTTGAAAAGTATGGAAGCCTTGAGTGGCCGTATGATGTGTGCATTGTTTTCAACATAGTTCTTAGGATATTCTGAGCCCGCACATAGTCGTTTGTGAAATCATTATCTATTACATTGTAGTATATTGTGAGTAATATATAACGGTAATTTAGCCTTTTTCCTATTAATAATTAATATTGATATTAATTATTTGATTAAGATTGTTGTGTAATAACTTCGGTATAAGTGAGGTTTGTGTGCAAGTATTAGACAACTTGTATAATTATTCTTTAAGCTCCATGTGAGGGTCACACCAGCATATGAACCCCTACCAGGGCCTATACCATCGCCAGGGAATGCCGGCGCCAGGACCATCAGACAGGATGGTCAGCCATCATTACATCCCGAGCGCCAGGACAGGTCAGGAGGTACAGGAGTGATTTAAACACTGACAAGCTTGAGGAGGTTTGTGCTCCAGAAGTGCTACAGTGTCAGTGTTTGGATGTGTCACATAAGGTGTTTGTGTAACCAACGTGCTTAGTGTTGTTGGTTGTTGGTATCCTGTGTGGAAACCTTAACTTGTATTCTGACTACGGTTGGAAATACGTCATGTGTAATGGACTGGCACAGTTATAGCTACAGCTACAGATATACCGCACATGTTTGATGCGCGTTTGTGGATTTGATTGACCATTGTTTTGGAGCAGAGACTTTAATTTAGTGAATCTAAATTTGTGTGGAAATGGCTGAGAGTGAGTGTGTTTTTTTGTTTTGTTGTAAATAAATTGTTAATTTTCATATCCAATGTTGTTTTCATTTCTCATCTAACTACTCGACGCTCGTCCTACGTAACATACTCGTCCTCATATGACCCGACTGTTTGCTTCCCCATAGAAACCCGTCCCCATATGACCCCGACTGTTTGTCTCCATAGATAACCGTCCTCATATGACCCCGACTGTTTGTGTCTCCATAGATAACAGTCCTTATATGACCTCGACTGTTTGCTTCCCAATAGAAACCCGTCCTCATATGACCCCGACTGTTTGCGTCCCCATAGATACCCGTTCAATATGACCCCGACTGTCTGTGTCCCCATAGTTACTCGTTCAATATGACCCCGACTGTTTGCGTCCCCATATATACCCGTCCCCATATGACCCCAACTGTTTGTATCTCCCGAGATACCCGTCCCCATATGACCCCGACTGTTTGTTTCTCCAAAGATAACCGTCCCCATATGACCCCGACTGTTTGCTTCCCCATAGAAACCCGTCCCCATATGACTTCGACTGTTTGTGTCTCCATAGATAACCGTCCTCATATGAACCCGACTGTTTGTGTCCCCATAGTTACCCATCCTCAAATGACCCCGACTGTTTGTGTCCCCATAGACACGCGTCCCCATATGCCTCCGGCTGTTTGTATCCCCCTATATATACCCGTCGTCATAGGAACATTCTTAGCGACATGTACATTTCCCATTGTTGTTCTTTCAGTGTACTGTTCAATTCCAACACAATTAATGACATCATTGTTCAGCTTCATGGAGATGCAGTAGGCTATATTCACTTTCACTTTCAGTACCGTGTTGTTTTTAAAAAAGTAGAAAAGCCGGTATAAAATAATGAGTTCTTTATTCCAAATTCATTCCGACATTGATAAGGATTCACAGCAGTTCAACATCTTAGATGCTGTAGAGAACGAATCACTCTATGTGTGGCACAGAGCCATCCTGTACAATAATGCTGCCAAATCCGCACAGGTATAGCAAATTTTGTCCTGTCTGAAAAACTTAAACAGTAAAATATGCGTGTGGTCAGCTTGACCGGCAGGAGTCTAACTGACCTAACAATGGCATTCCCGCCAAAACTGACCAACAAACGAAATAAAAATACTGACCAATAAAACACAAGAAAAGGACATAGACTTTGGACTTATATCACAGGGTGTAAACTGTAAACAAAATACAGCAAGACATAACACAGAATACACAAAACACCACACCCTGTAACATGTAACACCAATAAACGAACAAACGCATACAGAATACAATCTGTGTACATTCAAAGAGATATTTTAACACAAATATAACATTAATATATAAAATGATAAAAAAAAATTTTTTTTAAATAAGACCCTGTTACATTTTCCCCTGCGTCGAAAAATGTCCTCGACAAGAGATGTCCAACATATAATAAAATTCTAGACATGCGTCATTCTAGTCCTGTGGCACTTTTCTATCTCCTTCTTGCTCCGATTCTGGCTCCACATCATCTTGAGGCTCATCCTCTGGATCAACTATCGACTCGGCTATTGGGTGGTCCGGAGTTGATGTTTGTCGAACAACTGTCCTTCCAATTAGTACTTTCTCCCCTTCTGAAGATAAAGAAGAGCCTTCAACTTCAATTGAAGGCAACTTCCTCAAGACATGCGTCCTCTTCCTGGGAGCTGGTCTTGGCTTCCCTTCCAACTTGGTTACATATCCAATAGATAAGAGGTGGTTCCTGTGCAATGTCCTTACACGTCCCTCACCATTCTCCTGCCTAACCACATACGCTGGAATTCCAAGATTTGACTGGTCAATTAAAATGTAAAGCTCTTCCTCCCAGTTATTGGACAGTTTGTGTTTCCCTTTGAATGTCACAATCTTTACTAAAACACGATCTCCAATGCTTAATATTGCTTCTCGTACATTGCTATCATAGTTTCGTTTCTGTCTGTCCTCAGCCTTTTTAGAGTATGTCGCTGCTAGCCCATATGCTTTTGTGAGTCGCTGCTTCATCTCCTACACATATTTAAGACTCTGTTCCAAAGTCAATGCCATCGGTAATCTAGGATTCCGTCCAAACAGTAGGAAATACGGACTCAGACCTGTAGATTCCTGACGAGTGCAGTTGTTGGTGTGCACGATGCTCGCAACGCGATCTTTCCAATTCTTCTTGTGCTCTGTTTCCTAGCATCCCATGTAGTGTCCGATTAAATTGTCACACAGGCAGTTTCCCAATAGATGATAAGGACTAGTGTGTGACTTCTCTACTCCTGTGGTACTGCAGAGCTCCTTCATCAGATGGCTTTCAGAATTGGGACCCTGGTCTGAGTGTATCCTACGAGGTAATATATAGTAAACTACTAACTGAAAGAAAACCTTGGCGGTAGTTCGGGCAGCTATATTGCGAGTAGGTACTGCTACAGCGTATCGCGCAAAATGATCTGTAAACACGTACCAAATATTTTGAACTGCATCCTTAGAAGTTTCCAGTGAGAGAAAGTCCATACAGACAAACTGTAATGGCTGAAAGGTGTTTAGCGATACAAGGGGCTTACATGTCCTAGCCTGTGTTTCCCCTAGCACACAACGATCACATGCCTTTATCCACTCCTCAACGTCCATAGCCATTCCAGTCCAATATAACCGATCCCTAGCTAAAGATATAGTTCTGTCACGACCCTGATGTCCAATGTTGTTGTGCAGCATGGTTAGCACCGTGCTAATCTTTGTAAGAAATGTCCTTAATATAAATAACAAATCTACATCTATTCCCCCACTGAAACACAATAACTCTTTTATCCAACATCCATTTGACAAAGCCGAATGTTTAAATAAATACTTTATATCAATATCTACTACTTCTGGAAATATTGAGCCTATACCTGAAACTACTAACGATTACCTTACTCTATTATGATATTGTTATAACCCAACAGTACATGAAAAAATCCCTTATATCTTCTGAATACTAATAAACCTGCTGGACCAGATTATATGAATCCCAGAATAATCAAACAACTACACCCATCTATCATAGTTCCTCTAACTCTCCTATTTAATAAAACACTCAAATCTGGAAGATGACTAACATTAATGCTATTTATAGGGGTAAATGATAATTTAATGAGGTGTCCAATTTCAGACCTATATCTGTCACTTCATGTTTAAGTAAAATTTTAGAAAAAAATCATTTTTAAATATCTTTATAATTACATGATTACATATAAAATTATAACAAAACACAAGTCTGGCTTTACACCTAAAGATTCAACTGTAAAACAATTATTATCTATTTACCATATCATTGTTAATTGCCTAGATCAAAATAAAGAAATCAGATTTATATTCTGTGACATAAGCAGGGCCTTTGATAGAGTTTGGCATAATGGACTACTCTACAAGTTAGAATCATATGGTGTTAAGGTAATCTACTAAAGTGGTTACAAAATGTTTTCATCAAATAGAAAACAGAGCTCTAAC
The DNA here is from genome assembly GCF_902652985.1 of Pecten maximus. Lineage (NCBI taxonomy): Eukaryota > Metazoa > Mollusca > Bivalvia > Pectinida > Pectinidae > Pecten > Pecten maximus. Next base: position 15,327,121 of record NC_047033.1, on the reverse strand, counting down.
TGAAGGTCTTGCATCGACATTTAACCCTGTTCAAGTAGGGGTTCCACAAGGCTCGATCCTCGGCCCATTACTGATTTTAATATAAAGTAATGATAAAGTTGATTGTGACACTTCTCTTTATGGCACATATGATAATAATCCCATTGAATTGGCACAAAATCTTTCAGATAACTTGACTAATATTAAGCCTTTGGCCACTCAATGGAACATCAAATTTAACCCTTCCCAAAACTGAATATATTATCGTCTCAAGAAAAACTGACAAGAATCATCCTATCATTACTTTTTATGATGAACCGAATGCTAAAAGGAAAGTACATACACATCTGGGTCTTAACACTTCGTGACGATGCTAAATGGAACCAATACATATCTAGAATCTATTATATACACATCCTACATAAGACCAATTATTGAATATGCAGATGTTGTATGGGACAATTGTACACTAGCTCAAAAAATATGTTAGAATCTATACAATTGGAATAATTACAGGTTTACGCAGAGGTACACCACATGATAAATTATACAAAGAATTAGGATGGGAAACTTGCAGAAAGTTGCAGAAGAAATAATCATAAACTTATCATGATGTATAAAGTAATGAACAATGAAACTTCAGATTATCTTCACGAAATTATTTAACCATATTTTCATGATGAAACTCTTGACAGATATCCCCTTTGAACAAATAGAATATTTGATCCCCCATTTTGTCGTACTATTAATTGTTTTGAAATTGTTTTTCCATCCATGTTTAATGATGTTGGGGATAAAAACTTTTGTCGATAGTGGGTACAGTTGAACAGAGTCCATACAAGTCTATGTTCCTTTACAAGCACAGTTGACTCTGTAGCAGGCCCAAGTAAGTCTGGTGACTGCTCACTGTTTCGGTCCCGTCGTGTTTCACGGTCTATCATATACCCCTTGATGATGGCCCCTAGTTGTTTTAAGACTTTGTTCTGACGTCCAGTCTTACCCTCGACTCCAAGGCTTTATGGTCTACCTGACGTCTAAAACACACGGGGAATGTATCGAGAACTTTCTGAAAATCCGTATATATACAATCCATCGAGTGACCGTTGTCTCATCAATTCATCGTTATTTTTGTATGTTCCGTGGCGCGACGTCATTGCATAGTTCCCAGTATTTTTCTATAAACTGCGGTCGGTAGTTTTCCTGTTCACATCTGTCTATCCTTTTAAAAATCGCGGTTATCTGAGCGTTCTCTGGTACAGTGTTTGTTTTCAGTGAGATGGTAAATAACTTTGATAGTTGTGATGCTATCGTTTCTACCATTTTCCTTAGAAATAGCGGATGTAGATTATACTTCTCAGGAGATTTGTACTTTTAGGAATAGATACTGGTTGCATTGGAGAAATGATTGCCTAATACGGTAGAGTAGAAGTATCCGGTTCTTTGTATGGTTCTGCAACAATTTCCAAACACATGTTCGAGGTGTATATTTGTCTTTTCATTGTCGTTCCGTTTGTTGCGGGAGTTTTCATGCCAGATTCCATAGTTTTGGCCAATTACGGATGTATCTTATTGTTAGACATCGTGTAATTTGTTCTGAAATATTTTGATAGTTTCCTCTCTTTATTTCTAATTTTACAGTAGTCTTCCCATACTTGTTCGTTACCCTTTGTAGTGTATGAGGGCGGTGGCGAAGCATCTAAGAATGAACAAGGGAGACAATCACTTACAAATATATACAACTTATTTACTACAACTATACATATACACACTCTACCCATTACACCTACAACTCCTTCACTTACTATGATTATATTTACACTGAATACATGACACAAGAAAGTTCATTGGTATTCCTGGCCCGCACGAATAATGTCTAAGCACTAAGCAGACGAAACGTCTGTTCTATTACAAAACGAGGTGAAACATTACGAAGTAGTCTGTACAATGTTGTAACGTGGTCGTTCCTAAGTCTGTAGTTAAACCTGGAATAGCAGCCTGTAAACAGCCAGCGACTCCGCCCCCTATGTCTTATAGCTGCTTGAGTGGCACCCTGTATGCCGCCAGTCACTCCGCCCCTATGTCTTATTGCTGTTTGAGTGGCACCCTGTATGCCGCCAGCCACTCCGCCCCTATGTCTTATTGTTGTTTTAGTGGCACCCTGTATGCCGCCAGCCACTCCGCCCCTATGTCTTATTGCTGATTGAGTGGCACCCTGTATGCAGCTAGCCTCTCCGACCCCTTTGTCCTATTGCTGCTTCAGCTCTAGTATAGTAGGTCCGGCGACCTCTGTAAAGGAACAAAGGAATGTTCCTTTGTAAGACTGATATTTCCTCAGTTTTCCTATTTGCCTTTTAATGTGATAGATCCACGGAGAACATTTTGAGGAAAGAAGATAAAAATGTTCACTATCAAATTCAAATAATATATGAATAACTTTTTTAGGATAGCAAAAAAAAAGCCTGTTTGCCACTTTGTATTCCGATAAGCCTACAATTGTAATCAATATTCACACAGCTAGGAACCAACAAAATAAAATTTTAGAAAGGTCGGTTGAGAACTAGCGGCGGACGAACAGACGGACCATCTAATTCCAGCATATTATCTCATTTCAAGTTTCATTGTGGAAGGGGGATGGAATGTATAGAATCAAATATTGTTTGATAAACACTGTTGTCAGAATTCAAGAACAAGAATGTTGATAACAACCTGAAGTAAAATTGTCTACTTGTAAGATCACAATGCTTGACATTATTGTGAACTAGAACGATATTCATATTTGAGAAAAGTATAAGAAATAAATGACGATGCTGGTTCCAGTGTTAAGATAACGCCTCACATGTAGAGAGTCTTCCACTTTTGTGCCGACTCACGGAACATAACTGCAGAAGGTCGGAGAAACGGATCCCGGCTCCAGCAAACCTTGACATCTTCCTCTAGATTTTCATCTACGTCAGTCCCGAACACTGGCTTTTCTTCGCCGTTTCCAACATAACGTTCCATTTGTTTTGCGTTAAAAGAATCAAATGGTTCGTCTTCGGATATGACCTCAAAAACTACAAGGCCGAGAGAGTATACATCAGCCCTCATCATAGCGGCTTGGTCTAACAGCTCCCCGCGCAGTACTTCCGGTGCGGAGTAACGAGGGGTTCCGATATTACGAACCTGTTGAAAATACATTTATTCAATTAATGTCAATTTCATGGGAAAGGTACGAGAATTTAATTAAACATTTACATAAGAGATCCACGGGCCTAAGCGACCATCTGGCTCCAAAGACTTACGATAGGTAGTATGATAGCCTTTCCACATTTAGAGTAATCCAATCCCATAAAGATTTTTTTTTCAATTATTATAGTTTTGGTCAGCAGTGAGTATCTACTTGTTTCAATCAACAAAGACATTAAAGAGGCATAGTGTTTTGAATAAGAATTAAGCTCCCTTTTAGGGCCCAGGGGTCGAACCAGCCTGATAATATTAATTTTTATTGCCTTCGAATTATGCTTAAGGCCAAATTTGGTTGTAATCCACTCAGGTAATCAGGAGGAACAGCGTTTTTAAAGTCCCACATCCCCAAGGTAAGCTCTTTATCTGGAATCCATTTGCAATATTTTGGGTCGTTCCTGGTACCAATTAGAACAATCGTAACAGTAAATAGTATAAACTATTAAAAGTGATTGTCTTTGTCTACTATACACTCTTCATCTTAGTAGAACTGTTAGCTACAAATAGTGCCCATATTGAACAAGAGGCCCAACTGCTACTAATGCAACATTGGCAATTATTTATTTAGCCGCTACGCTTAAAACATCTTCATTTCACAGGTTTTCACATACCATGAAAACAGCTAAATTGCTTATTTAGATCAAATAATTATTCACAATTGACACTTGATTTTGAACGTAAGTCAAAGCTGTGCCTCTAAAGAAACTTGGCACCTTTTTGTTTCAGAATGCTACTGGACGGATATCAAGATCCAGAAACACTTAGTCATGGACAGGAAGTCGTTTAAAGTTTTTGCTTATTTGACCTCTGTGACCTTGAAATTATGTCGAGGTCATTCAATTAAACAAATTTGGTAGCCAATCATCCCAGCTTGCTACAGACCCAATATAAGATATCTTGGCTACTTGGTTATTGAGAAGAAGTTGTTTTAGCACATTTGACCACCGTGACCGTGACAGTAGGCCTACTGTTTATTTGAACAAACGTAGTAGCCCTTTATCCCAGCGTACTACAGGCCAACTATCAGGTGCCTGGGCTTTTAGACTATTGAAAAAAAAGCTGCCGAAAAGGACTAGTAGAGGCCAACATCTGGAAAAACGGACAGCGGACGCCGCGCCACAGAATCAGCTCACTTTCCTTTTGAACAGGTGGCATAAATATACTATAATTTATCTTTTAAATCATACTTTTCATAAATGTCAGCAACTAATAATTGCATCAAAACCTTGTATGCATGTACTATGTGATGGATATCTATATGTTACCTGATCCTGTCTTGATGAAGTTGACTCTGAGTTGTTTCTCATCATGCTGAGTCCGAAGTCAGTAATCTTCGCTACGTAACCATCCTCATTGGAAATCATTAGGACATTCTGGGACTTGACGTCACAATGAGCGATGTTTTTCCAATGTAAATATTCTAGACCACGGGATATCTGGATAATGATGCTAAGTTTGTCGTCTTCTGTAAACGAAACGTCCTCGTCCATGTGTAGCATCTGAAACAGACATCCTTCCATGAATTCCATGACGATAGCAATGTTCGGGGTGACACAACAAGCTCCGAGGAACTTCACGATATTCGGGTGGTCGAGAGTACAGAATATCTTGATTTCCGAAGTGAACTCTTGTAGTCGTTTCTGCGATACTCTCTGGACTCTAAGCTTCTTTACAGCAACTACTGTTCCCCTCCATTTGGCACAATATATATCTCCGAATCCACCATGGCCAATTTTTTTACCCATATCCAGCTCTTTAAATCTGATTATTTCTCCACGATAGATTTTAATGAGATCAGCAGATGTTTTTGGTCCTTTGCTCTTTTGTGATTCCTTTTTTAATCGGATTTGGTTCATGCGATTGATGAGGTCGGCTGCTTGTTCGCTTACTTCATCAGTATATAGATGGTTACCCTGTATGAAGTCCATGTCGATATCTTTCTCCTGAAAGTAAATGAAGTACAATGTTTGTGTAGTTCACATCAACCAAATAGTTCTAGATCATAGATAGGCGATTACCGTAAAAAAACATTGATATTGTATATGAAGTTTGTAACCAGCAAGTTATCCCGACAGAATGGCAGATTTTTTTTAACCTCATCAGGTCAAATTTCAGGTCCGTATACTAGTAACATCGGTAAGCCAAATTGTAAAAACAGGGCTCGAACGTTTTCTTATCTAAACTGTTAGTAGATCTGAAAAGGTTTTTTTTACACATAATTTGTCAGAGTGCACCACGTGTAAACTGAGCTCGCCTATAGATTTCGAAATACATTTGTACTCTGAACCTCCCTAAACTAAGCCCCAGCCTTCACCATTTTCATGATCGATGTGTTGGATCAGTACATTTCCAAACGAATCTTTGGACTTGGGCTTTAAGGGCAAGTCAGTCTACATTCTTGGATATCTCTGAACGAACAAGTCAAAAATTCTAGGTGACATGCTAGTCGAAGCTACCGGATTACTTCCGGTTCCGAACCTCAAGTTCACGTACGATCGATCCTATTTACTTTTGCTGCATTTCTCCCTCCTTCAAATATCAATATGTTACCCAAATTTGTACCGTGTTGTTTAATGTAAACAGGTCGTTGAACATGTGGTTATTTTTTTCTAAGGGTTGTAGAAAGAACACGTTCGTTTAAAGACCGCATTAAAACAAAATCAGCTACCTTATAGATATTCAAAATGTCTTGATCTATTTTGATCGCTACCTTCTACTTAAATTCTTTTATTCCATATTTCCTGAATTAATTAATGTTAATTTCCTTGTAAAACTCTAAAGATTTACAAAGTTTAAGCAGTTACGACTACTGCCGGTTCATAGAAGGAAAAAACAGTGATGGAGTTTTACCTGACTACTCCAAAGGTCTATCATGTTGAGTGTATACAATGCAATCCTAGCATATTGTGTTTATCGCCCCTTGGACAGTCAGGGTAATTTTGAATCAGTTTTCGTATAGTAGTTGGTGACTACCTCACTGAACAACATCACACCAGCGCAAACCAGTCCAATTCTCAGTTTCTCGAGAAAGATTTACCGATACGGGTAGGGAGAGTCGAACCACGCACCTCTAATCTTCACTTTAGGTTACGTGGTCGGCGCTCTAACTTATTTACCAGATTTATGTGTAACATTGGCAATTGATAATTACTTACCGGTTTCTCGTAATATTTGTATATGAGGTTTTTTACATGCTGGGTCTTGTTGCTTTCTTTAGAGAGGGTAACAGGCGGTACTTTCTTTGTAGCTGTGTGTCCTGACGAACCCCTCGACACCACCATAGAGCCAAGTGGCCTACCGACCCGTCCAATACATCTATTAAAGGTATTGTCAACGTAAACGTTTCCACTTGTAGGCTGTGAAGAAGTCTTTGATATCACCGCTGTTCCATGTTCCATTCCCACCCTTCCTTGCTTGCGGTTGTACTCATTATCAACATAGGTTTTTGGAGAAGAACATTGCAACGACGATCGGGAGAGTTTTGACTCCATCGCTGTTCCAAGCTCCATCCCCACCCTTCCTACACTGCGGTTGTACTCATTATCCACGTAAGTTTTAGGAAATAAATATTGTGACGATGACGATGATGATGATGATGACAATTTTGAAATCACTGCTGTTCCATGCTCCATCCCCACCCTTCCTACACTGCGGTTGTACGCATTATCCACGTAAGTTTTAGGAGCTGAAATGTAGGATGATCCCCGTGACACAGGCATACTTCCGACTGGCATACCTACCCTCCCAATCCGACGATTATAGGCATTATCTACATACGATCTCGGCATGTTGTATCAACCTGCGAAAGCCAATAAAACACAACTTATTCAATACTTTCACAATACGATTACTATTCATATATGTATAAAGGGTCAAAGTGTAATGAAGAGGCTTATATTACAGGATTTATAAAATACGATGAAGAGTTATTCAGAGAGATAAAGGGGCGAGGTGAAAGCTCAAATATAGTAACAGGGGCGAGTTGAAAGGTCAGATAGAGTAACGGGGGCGGGGGCGAAGTGAAGGGTCAGTCAGAGTTACAAGGGGCGATGTGAAGGACCAGACAGAGTTACAGGGGGCAGTTGAACGGTCAGTGGCAGACAAAAGGGGCAACGCAAAGGGTCAAATAGAGTTAAAGGAGCGAGGTAAAGGATCATATACGGTTATCAAGGGGGGGGGGGGGGGCGGTGGGTGAAGGGGCAGAGTTTTCAGGGGGAGAGGTGAAGTGTCAGTCAGAGGTGAAGGGAGAGAGGTGAAGGGTCAGTCAGAGGTTTCAGGGGGAGAGGTGAAGGGTCAGTCAGAGGTGAAGGGGAGAGGTGAAGGGTCAGTCGGAGGTGAAGGGGAGAGGTGAAGAGTCAGTCAGAGGTGAAGGGTCAGTCGGAGGTGAAGGGGCGAGGTGAAGGATCATATACAGTTATAAGGGGAGAGAGAGGTGAAGGGGCAGAGTTTTATGGGGTAATGGTGAAGGGTCAGTCAGAGTTTTCAGGGGGAGAGGTGAAGGGTCAGTCGGAGGTTTCAGGGGGATAGGTGAAGGGTCAGTCAGAGGTTTCAGGGGGAGAGGTGAAGGGTCAGTCAGGGGTTTCAGGGGTAGATGTGAAGGGCCAGTCAGAAGTACAGGGGCGAGGTGAAGGATCATATACAGTTATAAGGGGAGAGAGAGGTGAAGGGGCAGAGTTTTATGGGGTAATGGTGAAGGGTCAGTCAGAGTTTTCAGGGGGAGAGGGTGAAGGGTCAGTCCGAGTTCTCAGTGGGAGAAGTGAGGAGTCAGTCAGAGAGAGAAATGATATTCATAAAGCGCCCATTAATGTAGATAATATTTTCTTTTCACTATGTCTATCATTATTACCAATTGTTCCTTAAAACATGTAGTTAGTATAAATCGATTCGATTCTGGTTCAATTATGAATGACATGTTATTTAGAAATTCCAATGGTTCTTTGTGTATTGAAAATACGGTTATATCATGCAAATTCATTTGATAATGACCGATGACTTGACAAACAGAAACAGTACCAGCGTTGTTTATTAATATCATATCAAAATGTTTATTTTACATTGAGCGTGAGTAAAAATAAGTTGAGAAAGAAGTTTAAATGTTAGTTGACACGATAAGTAATGCTGTTGCCACGTGGAAGATTTCGTTACTAGGCAACCATTTTTGATAAATGTATGCATTACGTAATTTGGAAAAAAGTTAAACTAGGTGAACCTTAGCATAATTGATACTATTAAGCTGCATATGTTTTCAATGTAGTACAGCAGTATAATTCCAGACAAGAAGTTCAGTCTTTCATTGTTATGTTATGATATATGTTATGCCAATGGACATCCGGGTTGGTGACAGCATGAGTATTACCACAGTTAATAAGTAATGCGTAGCGTTTATACAATAAAGATATGCTTGGCTACTTACAACCTAAATGACCAATAGTTTACATTCGCGATCAACTCAATCCTACATGCGCACTGGACACTTAAGACATCACAAAGTACACATAGTCAAACAAGTATTAAAACTTCAATTTACTACAATAAAGACGCCAGACCATTGTACTACACATGCAATGTTCGTATATCTTCTCGCTATATTTACAGTACCTGTTAACCCGTTGTCTGTATCCCTGTGTACTTTGTGCAGTGCCGACAGAGACGTCTCAGAGTGCCGGCTACTTCCGTCAACACTACACCTCGACTGTGCTGAGCTGTCGGGTGACCTAAATATCACCAGATTATGGCAGTGAGACCCGGAATGTATGCTTACGATCACAAGTGTCAATAATGTAGCTAACATGACGTGTATATTAAAATGTTCGAGTTGCTAATTTCTAACTAACAATAACTTAGTATGTGAGTGTTCACTTTCATTGAAACCAAGTATAATTTTCACTTTCAGTATTAGGGAATGTACTTAAACGCTGAACGGAAAGCTAAACGGCTCGGAATCCCTAAAATATTATATTTTACAACATCCGACACGAATTCAAAACCCACCGTCCATAATTTAAGGTATGTAGATAGAAAATGTATAAACAACAAAAAACCACCGAAACAAGCCGCGAAGCTTCGTAAGCCCTTGGTGGACGAAGCGATATTTTCTAAGAAGATTGATCAGAATGCTGTAGAATTGGAGAATGATCGAAATGACGATAAAGGTTTGGAAAAATAATCTGATGACGAATCGACTGAAGATTTTGAGTAACTTGAAAATAAAACAGCTCTCTTATTCGTTCCCAGTTTTGTTAAGGTTAAAGAACTTGTGAACACGCGCGTATATATTAAACATTAAGGGGGAAGACAATGGGTAAGTATGTCTATTGTCGTTAAATTGAGAGAATCGAGCTAGTCTACTGATCAATTTTCTCAAAGAATTGGAAACATCAGGGTACGATATAGAAAAGTTATAATACGGAGAATTAACATAGACAAAATGAATGCTTTTGGAAAAATCATAAATTCGTGTTGAATGGGATACTAAAACGTTGAGGGAACGAATGTTTTGAGACAGACCGTGAAACCTATGGCAAGCTTAGCAAGAAAAAGAAACATGTGGCTGAGATTCCATAATGTATTACCAAGATCATTACGAGAATATAAATCAGACAACCATTCTTGAATTAGAAATGCAGATATATAGATACCACTACACTAGATTGTAATGGATGAATTGTTTAGAAAGGAAAGGGGTTATGGTGTTTTATGGTAGGAAGAAGTGACTTTTTTATTATTTTGTTTTAGATGTGATTGTTTATGTTTTATCGAGCACAATCTGTTTGATGTTTGGTATATTTAATTTTCGGCTTTGGATAGTGAGCTCAGCCAACTGTTTGTCGTACTTAATCCCTTGGATTTGTCCGGTATTTGAACCGACTTTAATCCCTTGGACTTTTAAATGGCTAACACTGGTTTCAAAGATAGTGTGTATCGTAAGGAGAAAGTAACAATAGTATATACAATTATATGTGTTTAAATTAAATTGTTGAAGCATATACTGCGGGTTTGTTATTTTTAAGTATAATTTAGAATTGCCAGATGCATAAAAAATTACCGAGTACGATATAAAAATGTGATGACATGTAAACAGTGACTAGATGTAAAGGAATCCTACGATTCGTAATTAATTAATCCAATCAGTTAGTTATGACTTTTGTTTTGTTATGGACATGTATGTTTGATTAAATGGTCATTGTCGATAGGGAAGATCCATTACAGACGTAATGCCTTGGATGTTTAAACAGATTTAATCCCAATTACAGATTCGGAAAAGTACATTTTATGTAGATTAGGCTGGGCTGGGTAGCTAGACACTTGCTTGCCCTATGGAATGTGACAATTAAATCGAGTAGGCCTACACATTCCTGTAGTTTTTTTCCCCTCGAAACTTTCCCACACTTTTTATAGATCTGGCGGGAACTTACGGAAGCCCTGGAGGGACATTTTGAGTTACTACTTATTACTTATAACTTATTAGTTATTACTTATTTGTTATTACTTATTTGTTATTACTTATTAGTTATTAATTACTAAATTATTGTATAACAGTACGTTACTTTATCATATCGTCAAGATAAATGATGTTGTATATAAAGGATGTTGTTCATATCGATCCTTTTTGTGTAATTGAGTAATAAATTGTCTGATAAAAATACCGTTTTTAAACAAAACGTACTTAGTTATATTTCATTTAATTTGTTATTTCTTATTCGTTATTTGTTATTTCTTATTTGTTAATTCTTATTTCTTACTTGTTATTTCTTATTTGTAATTTCTTATTTCTTTTTTCTTATTTCTTACTTGTTATTTCTTATTTGTGACTTTTTATTGATAAGAAATAAGAATTAACAAATAACAAATAACAAATAACAAAAAAGAAATAACAAATTAAATGAATTATAACTAAGTACGTTCTGTTTAAAAAACGGGATTTTTATCAGACAATTTATGACTATGCTTTACTATATTACTATTTATATAAAACATTATTCATCTTGACGATATGATAAAGTAACGTACTGTTATACAATAATTTAGTAATTAATAACTAATAAGTAATAACAAATAAGTAATAACTAATAAGTTATAAGTAATAAGTTATAAGTAATAAGAAGTAACTCAAAATGTCCCTCCAGGGCTTCCGTAGGAACTAGTTCCTCCCGGGTTGGAGGTAGCGATAAATGGTTTCCCACGGTTTGGGAGGGGTCGGATGGGGGAAGGGGGAGCAGTTGACTCTACTACTACTACTTACAGCCTACGAGTCATAGTGTACATACATATAATGTATATAACTCATAGTTACTCACAAGTGACAAAGGGAAATCATTTTATGACTCGTTTCCTGTTCGGGCCTCGAACTGCATCGAACTCACGGCCACAGCACTCAATCGCCTAGGCAGAAACACCTGCCCGATACTCTGAAATGATCATAGTGACTAATGGTCTGTTAGATGATATAAATGATGGATGCGGGTGAGGCTAAGAAAGACAAATAACAACAGGAACGACACAATTGTAACACTTTAATAACAGTTATAGTACGATCTATACACGCGTATACTCTATGTTGAGATAATACCAAATTAATTTCATCAATTTTAGATCAGTATCTCTTCGGATTTGGAAACAATCTAGCTAAAAGGCATATATCTTTATTATTCTTACATATAGACTGCAATAAGACATTTCAAAGAAAGCGTAATAAAAGATATTTCACAGACTTGATATTGTCTTAGATATACAAATGAGTGGCTCTTCATTTACATATACATTGTAATGCAGCATGTATGTATAGTTAAAACTGAACATGCACAGCTAAATATCATTCTTACCATGTACAGCTAGACATCAAGTTATCCTTGTAAACATTATATTAAGGTATATTAATAAATGCTACACTTCCAAGCGTCTTTGTATGTATAGTAATCATATAAACACATGGGTGTGTCCTGCAATAAACCAATAACCTTTATACCATACGCGATTTAAGTCAACCTGTGCTGATCAGTTTGTTTGTCTTGGTTATTAGTGTCAGGCGATTCACTTACTGCCGTATAAGGAACAATCACGTGGAAGGCAAAGACAAAATAGGATAAAAAATATTCATTTTCAAAAGCATTCGCATTGTATATTTAGATCGTTAAATCAAAAAGCTGGTTAAGATAATAATAAAAATGGATTACGAATAGATCGATGTGGACTATCCGTTGTATATAACGTTAAGGGGAGTAAGATAGGTTAAAGAACATCAAAGTCCATAGAATAGATCGATGTCTTTTAAATAGCTAAATAGTGTCTTCATATCCTAGACTCAAAACAAGTTATTACAAATGTGCTTAAATCTAAATTCGTTTTAAATGTAACGGATGAGAAGGATTCGTAAGTCCGGTACGGAGATTGGAGAGTACAACTTCCGAATGGATACTTCGGTTTCGGTTGTACTTTATAAAGTGTGTTGCTCGTCTCGAGAGACCAGTGTTTCTGCCATTTACATTGCATGACTGTGCAAATAACAGGTATGAAATATGGTAGTTTGATATTTATTTGTTGGATGGCTTAAGCATTTATTGTTTCCCTGTCAACAAGTTCGTTGAAGGACCGACAGAGAGTCAGAACAAATGATAGCCTTTTTAATCCGGTGTTCATCGATTTGGTCTAGTGCCTAACCGATGGCACATGCTTCGACATAAACGTCAGGAAGTCGAACTTAACTGCAAAAATTAGCAGTACAGGAAGCTACAGTCATTTTCTCACATCACCAATCTGTGTAAACACGATTTGTGTTTTTTTTTTTTTTTTTGCATTACACTAGATTAGATTTTCCTCTCTCATGTAACGTGAAGTTAAAATAAAGTGTTGTTTGTTCCATGGGGGAACATCAGATATGTCAAATTCAGCTATGTTCGTGAATTTTATGTTGAGTTGACGAAAGAGATTAAAAATTCGGCTACCAAATGTCGGCAAAATTTTTGATTGTTTGACGTTTTGGTATTTTGGGTTGAAGTCTTGTTAAAAAGCATGGTTTTTTAGGGTTTGATTTTAATTGAGCTGCAAACTGTAACGCAATATTTTTCCCTTCTGTCATAAAGGTATTGTTAATTTGGCTCCACGTTCAGGCTTTCAATCATAAGTGCTATTCGAATGCGCCAGGGGCTAGACATACCCCCTGGTTATGGATTGGGTCAGTGCAATAACCTGTATACCATAGAACCGTTATTCAGTTTTGTTAGGATAAGTGATCTGCAGATGATCAAAAACCTAACACAGTCCGCTCCCAAATGGGTATGACAAAGGACTCTATAATACTCAAAACCTTGGAACACTTATCCTTTAGATACTATGTGTGGTATTAAAGAATTTCCATTCAAAATGAGGCCTAGAAACAGGGATCTTTTGTGCCATGAATTGTAAGCTTTGGGTTATTTTGTGTGCTTTCGTGGTTTTTTTACCGGTGCTTTAAACAATATTGGAAAATTGGAAAAATAGTTTACTCTGACGGGCAAAAAAGTTAAGAAGAGTGATCTGCCGGAATATCGGAGAAGGAAGTCAACACGACCGTCGCCATAGTAACACGTGCTACCACGGTACCTCGTACAAAAAAGGAAAGACACATTTGACCTCAAATTACGAACGCTGCTCCACGGAATTACGTTCCGACAATTTTCTGAAACCTATATGTCATGTACATTATTGTATGTAATCCAGAAAATCAGACAATCAGATAAAAAGATACGTACAAATTTGTATAATTTAGGAGGCAATATACCACGCGCCCTTAAGGGGGTCAATATACCAGAGATTCCAGAGGGATCAAAATACCAGAAATTTCAGAGAGGACAAAATACCAAAGGTATTTGAAGGGGATCAATATACCACAGATCATAGAGGGGTCAATATACAAGAGATCATGGAAGGGGTGAGGGTGGGGGTGTTAAATACCAGATAATTGTTATCATATTGTACTTTAGCAAGAAAGTCGTATGTTTGATGGTTAAGTGAGTAGGACGTGCCATTAGGCTTCGTGTGTTAAACGATAGAACATTTTATCCAGCTGGACTGACGCGGATTTGTTTCATCAGTGTTCTGCGTACATGTTAACAAGATCTGTGCTGTCGTGTGCCAGTCCATCTGACACATTTTCATCGCTGTCAACAGCCTGCCTATAGTTGCCTTCGTCTGGAACTTCTCTCTCCAACACCGAAGGAGAGCACACATCCTTGACTGAAAGGTGACAGGGTGGCCCAGCTCATGCTGCTCTATAACTGGAGGTGGCAACCCCAGCTCCAGACATAAGTTGAAGAACGTGTTGCCAATGTTGGCGACGATTATCTTTATTTCTTCGTCAGATGGGACTCTAGTCCTGACATCTTCAGGAACAATATCTGTGATGAAAAAAAATATTTGAGTAGCAGTTTCTAATATCAGAAGGAAACTAAAATACTTTACATCACAATAATATAACTAATTAATGAAATGAATAACACGATGAAGTTTTCCACACTTACGGAAGCAAAAATGATTAGTATAAAGTCATCAACATAACAATACCAAAGTATCGAAGATTAGCTGTGTACGTTCATATATCAAATGTGTCTATAACCTTGATCCTGCAATTCATGGTCAGTCTCCAAGACGTCGTCGATATGATCAGTTGCCATGTCAACTGCCATCATAGCCTGCTTGATGTGAAGGAATGTCTGATTTGGGTAGATATTAGTCCATTTCAGAAACATCTTGGTGATAAGTGTGATTCCAGCCAGACTGCGTGACTCCCATTTTGTATGCTCGACGTCTGGGAAAGGAAGCCCAAGAGACACAAATAGCATTTCACATCGAGAGGCCTCAACTAATCGGGACAGACGCCCAAGTTCCCGCGGGGTCGGCCTGCGGTTAGAGAGGTTCATGTCATCCTTCATACCTGAAGTATAATAACATAACATATTATAATAAAATATATCAGTAAACGGTTATATATCGAGATTACAGTCACAACAGTCAGGTGGTTAGGTGGTTAGGTTCCACTTTTTAAAGCTTCACTATAAATTACTTAGTGTCTGCATTTGTAAGCTTCACAATAAATTACTTAGTGTCTGCATTTGTAAGCTTCACAATAAATTACTTAGTGTCTGCATTTGTAAGCTTCACTATAAATTACTTAGTGTCTGCATTTGTAAGCAAAATCCATAATGATATGTCAATTTACCGTCAGTTTATGCAAATATAAAGAATGAATAGGATTTATTGCTCATTGTTAAATGGGTTTTACCACACGACGCTGTGCTATTCCTCGCCAAGCCCACTATGTAAATGAGCTGATACAACAGCTGTCTTGGCAACAGTGCGGGGTTTTGTTAGCCTAGGCTGATATTACGTCAATTATGACGTCAACATATACGGCGTTATTTGCCCTCAACTTTACACATAGCCGGACGTGTTCATGTTACATATATATAACTTATAAATTTGCTTACTGCTTGTTACGTCGATGAGAAAGAAACGGCTGCATTGAATGTCACAGTATTTGTACATAACTCTACCGCTATAATTGTGAGCTTGTTAAATAACTTTCTTATTTTGCTTGTTTTCAAAACGTGTGATAAAAAGGTTATGATATGACTTTTTTTTTAAAATCACATCTTCTATCAGCCCTTGACCTCATATTAGCCCCCAGGCCTGTGGCCCTCAGGCTGATATCATAGTCTCGGGCTGATAAAGGTGAGATATCAAAAAAGCCCCATAATAATCTCTAGATATACAACGAGTGGTGTAAGATCTTCTTGTCGTTTGGTTGGTTGAAAAGACTTTCATGACGGGAAGCATATGTCACAGCCACATACTTATAAGCAATGTTTAGCATATAGTCCATGATTGTTAGGTTGATTGAGGTTTTGGATTTTACATAATTAGGGCGTTTTACGTATGATAATATATCGCTTCGCTTGCCAACACACGCGAGTATTTCAAACCAGCTCACATACTCGCCGTTTCTGATGTATATCATTTTAGCACAAACAGGTCAGGTGACTCGTGGCTATTGCCAAAATTTACCAACTCGAGTGGAATAAATAGAAGTCCCAAAACTAATCGCTGTGTAACCTCTATATATCAGAAAGTCCTCTTAATTCAGTTAACCAACATAAGAAAGCTTTTTTAGAGACAAAGGTTAACAACTGGAGAGGATGTTTTATAAATTCTACATATACTTCATTGTATTCAAGTAGTAAAATATCATTTTATCAAGGAAGAATGGTATTCTTATCTATAGTTAAGGCATGGTTACAATAAGATCAATTTTCCAAGGAACATAATTTTTGTTCATACTTCTGTAAAACAACACTCACTATCAGATCATCCATCACGTCGATTACATAATAGGATAAGAAGATCTTATTCCTGCTGTAAACACAACATCAAGTCAGATGTCTGTTAAAATATGTATTATTGTGTTGATGACCTGTGGATGTTTTATGCTTAAAATTGTTTCTGTTTCATAAAATTTAGTATTTGTACATGCATGACAATACCAATAAGTAAAGGAGAAACAAATGCAGCTATACAGACTGTAGACACCATCCACCTCAAAGAAAAGAGATCCTCGTAATTGAAGCACTGAGCAAGGAGCAAATATTGCTGTCCCTTCTAAATGATAACTGTCGGTAATACATCCAAAAACATTACTCAACAAAGGTTCAGGAAATATAAATAATCACTGCATTGAGCAAGTTATTGATGACATTAAAAGTCGTTATGAATTACAGAAAAAACAAAGCATCCGAGTAGTAATAGTTTTGTCATTTTTATATACTGTTAATGTTCTAGCAATGCAAGTCAATGTTCTTGGAAAGAAAATATTTGAATCATCGTAATGAAAATTGTAGATAAATGTGTGCTCACCGGATGCCACGCCTTTGTCTTGGTCCAATGAACCATCCTTAAACCAATAAAAATATATAGATATCAATATGTATTGCTAAAATGTATAAAATCCAATTAAAATATATAGATATCAATATTTATTGCTAAAATGTATAATATACTGGAAGATAAACTAATGACACATTTACCTGGTAAACAATCATTGTATTAAAGAAAACAAATGTGTTGAAAGCATTATCAAATATCTAAAGAAATGTCAATTGTTTTGTAAGTATTTTCATAAAGATGAGTCTTTGATAACACTACGTAATCATTTGGCAATAATGTAAAAAAAAGAAAAAAAGAAAAAAAGAAGTCATTATGTTGAAAGGCGGAACAACAAAGCATTAATATATATTTCATAAAACATTACCTCTGTGATTCCCCAATATGTGGTATCAATTCTTGACAAATGATGCTGTCCCTTACATTCTCCGCCTTTGCAGGGTACGCCCCTTTCTGAATTGATGACGCCGTACAAGTGTACCGGGGTATCGTATGGACTCAGGTGGAAGTTGCAATGTAGTTGGTGTGTATAGTGAAAATGTTGCTGGTTGCTCATTTGCAATGTTTCTTGGACAATTTGTTCGATTTATAGCCGTATGCGCCGTCCAGAATCCATAGGAAGCTGAGATTCTGTTTGACTGAACACTGTCACAGCTATTGTTGAGCGCTCTATGTGCATAGACAAGATCATTCTGCAAAGGTCATCGACCTCGAAACACCCAAAACCACTATAGAGACAAACTGTATTGTCTTCTGTTGTCTCAACAACTCCTGTCGCTTCCTCCAGGCTTGGCGTTGGCAATGACGTTGGCCTATACTTCCTTAGAATACCAGAAAATATTCTATGGAACAGCTCCTCTGGTAAGTAGACATCATTGAATACAAAGCATATGGTTTTAGTGAAAGGACGATTTTGTTTCTGGAGGCAAGCGATTTTACCAGTGATGTCACTGATGTTTCGTAGCTCTTTAAGTTTGCTGGGAATGGTATATGTCTCACTGCACTGTGGATACGCAGTAGTTGTTCCCGACATCCGTATTTTCACTATCAGTCCAAACTTTTCCATCAGAGCAAGAAGAATTGACTTAAAGGGAATGAAGGCTTGGTTCTTGTTTACATTAAGAAGACCTTCAATCAACTTTTGAGTCAATTCTCCCTTTGATTTGTACAACTCCAAGTCTCGGGTCAACGTGAGGTCGTCCTTGGGGAGAAACTGGTCATCAGTAATCAAGATGCTGAAGAAGTCGGCAAGCCACTGGGGGTCAATGATGACGTAGTCTAATCCCCGGAAATAAACCACAGACCTTGTGCAGTGCAGGTACCTGAAAATGGAAATTGCATAAGTTTTATGTTGTTTTATTGTATTGATAAAGAGAGAGAAAAACAATTTCCTTTTTTTAATTCTAGAAACAATTATGAAATGTAAACAAAACGTCTAGCTCGTCATTTTAATACGAATACAAAATGTGAACAAAGTATTGAATTACTTTGAAAGCATTGAAGAAGTACAAAGAGAATAAGACCATGTGTTTCGGAAAGATAAGCGTATTTTGCTTCATCGACCACGCGTATCTAGATCGAATCCAGGTAATATTTGTATGTTAAGTCCACACAAGGAAACCTAAATCTTCCCGAAACTCATTGTTATTAGTTTTTTGGCATCAGTAGACACTTTCCACGAATATCTTGATATTAGGATTAAGATTATAGGTAGCGGGAGCAGGGCGTTGATTTCTAGTACTGGAAAATTAACCGTGGTCAAGTTGAAACTATCATTATCGAAATTCACAATTCAAAACCTTTTATTCCACTTCTTAGCTTCATAATACGATTGTCACCAAAACTTCAAAGCATTATGATCAAAGTTCAGTGGAGTAACTAGTCAAGCCAGATATATAATAATTATGATGTTCAAAAATACAATTTTAACGAGTTATATCTGCTTCTGCAAGACTGTAATACTACGTAGTATGATTTTATGAGTGTGTCGTCTTTTGAAAATGTCACAAAACACAATGTGCTGGTAAGGTATAAGCCCCTTTTTAACACATGAAATACAAGAGTGTTTGCAGAGGATGCTTAAGTATTTCGATGTTCTAGCAATGAGATTAGACCATGAGAAATGACAATGGTATTTTATATCGAATATGATAACAATATATGATAGATGGTGATAAAATCTGATGATGATGATTGAGTCCTGGTAATAGTTTTCATCTGTTTTAGCCAAATCTTGAATGATAATATAAGCTAAGGACGTTTGTTTGTGATAATAATGTCGGTCGTTAAAGATCAACACATGATTCGAATATTACATTATTATAATCCATACAACCTTGACAAAGCTTACAATACATAGAATACTCTAATAAAATGTATATGAAATTTTGTTTACCGTATTCAATACATAAAAACGCACACAATAGGAGCATATATGGCATATAGCATTGTATTTCGATAATTAAAATGTGCATGAAAACACGAATAAAAGAAAGTGAATCCGGATTAAATTCAGAGTTGCAACAACAACACTAATCAGTTGCCTTGTACATTTCAAAGATATAGACATACTCACTCCAAGGCAAGCTTGATATCATCTTCATCCGTCAATGGGGCAATTGAAGATTTGTTTTGTTCAATCACCTCAGCCAGAGCTAGTATCTTTGTTCCCTTTTCTCTTGCTTTCTGTAATTCCATTTCGAACTTTAACCATGTCGTAGGTAGTTGTCTGTCCCACTGATCTTGGTGAACAGCTGATTCTATGATAAAGTCGCGTAGTATTTCAAGGTCTGTTTCATCATTGCCGAGGCTGTTATCGACTGTACAGAACTTGGCAAAATGGAGTTCCGAAAGTTCGGGAAATTTGGATATGCTCAATCGTATAGTCTCCACATGTTTCTCGTAGTCCTTGAACAATGATTGAATAATTTTCATAATACAGATATACTATTCAGGAGAATTCACTTCGAACAATTATCAGTGATAGGCCGTTTAACGCGCTGTCTGCAGGGTTATATATAAAACATAGCAATAGTTATCCTGGAAATCGATAAAAATATTTGCCACATAATCATAATGTTGTAAAAATCATAGGATTTGTTATGGAGGTATTACGAGCAACACAACCTTTATGACACCTAACGGAGTTGTGATTGATTGCGATTGTTCAGGAGTTCTTGGCGGCATACATATCATGACGTAGGGAGAGGGGATGTTCTTGTTTTAGATTCAATATCAGACAGGTAAAATCATGTTATCATGAGTGTTTCATTAAAACATCTTATTTTGAGATGAACAGAATCTAACATTCGTTACCAATTCTTACGAATTTTATTAGAAAATGAAACGAAAGATTCGGTTCTTAATTTTCGTATGAAATGAAAATATTTTATATAATTAAGATAGATCAGTATCAATAATAGCATTAATAACATACCGTAGTGGATTTCTTTAATTCGTCCAGAAACGTGCCGACAAAAATGATCGGTGGGGCATGTGTCTTAATTTTTGGAGCATTCATTTCTACCGAGGAAAACGTGCCAATTAATCGGATCCATTTCTTCAGTCGGTCTGTTTTGATAAAAAGTGAACAAATTTTACATACCATGAACTGTTAAAAAATATTAAACACTGTACCATATACTCACACTATTTACGGTGTACAGATCAAAAGTTGTCGCCAGTTTTCAAATTCTACTCAACGACCAAAAACGTTCCCACAATGCACACAGTTATATGTACTCTCGACTAATAAAAACGTTGTCTTCAAATAAACGAAAGCAAGCACAAATATAACGACAATCTTTTCGACAATTTGTTATCAATTGTCATAGTTGTTTGCAAAATATATTGAGACACATGCATCACAAAGGTCTTTCATTCTCATTTTTGACTCGTTAGCTGTATATTTGTGAGTTAACGATCATGATAAGGAGTCAGCGATTAATAGATACATGAACAGAATAATAATACTCATCTATCATTTTAAGACGTTCTTTAAAAGTATATGGAATCAAAAAGGAAAGATCTGCCTTTCAATTACTTACCAGTTTCTAGTCTGTCCCTTAGGAAATCTGTCAGTCTGAAGACTAGTAGGTAAACGCCATGTGACGAAATAAAGACATTGTGTGATGCCTGAAAGGAGGTATGCCCTCCCATATCCCACAGAGAAATGTACGCTGCATCCAAACTTGCTACATTTGACGCGATTTTGACTGCTAGTGCCTCGTCCATTTGTTTCAAGTATTTACTTGGTTGTTCAGAATGTGTTGAAGCGTCTGCCGTGTGGTTTCCCGATCACCAAAGCCATATGCAATTAAACATAGAGTATATACTATGCTCCCTAATTCAGTTTTGTATTGATTTCGTTTTTGTTCTTTGTTTTCGTTTATCATTATTATTTATATTATTAATTTTATAATTCAACAATGCTGAATGCATATATTACATTATACTTTCATATCTCCCTTCTTCAGCTTAGTAAACTCAGTAAATATCAAAACATTACTTAATTATAAATGGATATTTCTTTAACCTAATAACAAATTTCCATTTTGCAAATTACCTTCCATTCCTGGTGTTTTTGTTTTCTTCAATACTGCCCCCATACGTTTTTCTATCACTTTAGTCGGCAAATGGTCATCGCTATGTTCCCAAACTTTGTCCTTCCAGTCAATGGAGAACCAAACAGGATGCAAAATGGCTCCCAAAGTTGGTTGACGCAATTTGATGTCGACATATTTATTCTGGAGGCGACGACATAGAGTAGTTTTACCTGCACCGTCCCGGCCGGTAAACACTACACGTATGTGTCGATAGTTTTCTGTTTGTCCCTTAAACAGTGCCAAATACCGATCATAGTCACGGATTTCTGTAAACAAAGGAAAGACAATTAAAACAAAATAAAGCAAAATACTATTTCTTACCAATTTCACATGTCACATGGAGTAGATTACATGTAGCATTAAAATTTAATTATTGGCTGACTTTTGTGAATATTAGGTGTATAATTTTTTTTTAGATCCGGGTATGTTATTAGAAATATTGATAATACAATATTGACAAACCTTCACGTTGAATCACATTATACTTTTTAGAAATAAGTAGTAATTTGATATCAATATTAACGTTTATAATGAACCAATGCAAAATTTATTTATTTTTTTGAAACTACACTATAAAACGAAAATCCTAGGTTTTCACTTACCATCTGTTTTCAGGTCGAATCATGAGGCAGGTATGAAAAACAAACAGGAAATACCGATTTGTAAACGAAATCATGATTATTGTAATTTTTTTATTTTCTATCATTACCGAAAATGAAAAAGGAGCTAAATTATAACAACAGTATTAATCCATTAATTAATTAGTTTCATTTTTATCTAGATAATGTGAAGTGACGTTTTCAACCGAGACTTATATACTGCAATTCATTATTTGTGAGTATAAAACACATTTGAAACTTACCAGGTTCTGGTAGCCCAAGGCAGTTGGAGGAAGAAAGAAATAAGAAAGAAAAAATAGAAAAAAAGTGAATAAAATAAAAAAAAAAAGGTTTAACCATACATTAACTTGTTTCTAAAATTGAAATATTGCTTTGTCAACTTAACGTCACGTGTAAAAATGATGCCCAGTTTTCAGGGGTAAAGACTTTCAGGTTTAATAAATGATACCTTACAGAAATATATTTACTGTTATTATCGTAATTGACGATGGTTTTCAGACGAACGAAAATCGAAGTTATTTAATTATGCATCGATGATTTCCCTAAAGCCAAAAGACCTAAAATTGCAACAATTTTGAATATCCAATCTTCATTAACATTATTTATAGTATTTAATTAGCTTTTTTTTTCAAATCAAAGTTCCTTGCCATCCTGCTCACTTACATATCTCTTTCTGGTAGTTTTTTTATGTTCAAGTTATAAATACTTCAACATGCAATTGTTGATTAATCTAAAGCCCATCAGTGTGAATCCTACAGCTCATTCCGCCGACATATGATGCAAAAATAACAGAATACATGTAGTAAAATAATTGATATTTTGACATGTCTATGTACACATATAGCCATGGAAATTTAACATAAAACCAAAATAAGAAAATATTGGAAGATATGAACAATGAAATGTATACACTGTGTTATTTCCTGGAGTTGTATAATATTGTCATACCATGATTTATCCGGTTGATACTTTCACTAATTATGAGTTCCATAAGTCATACGGGATGATTGATTTACTACTAGAACTAACTTGATTAACAAATAGGATTTTAAAACGATGAATCATAAAGCAGTAACAATGTTATCACTTACCATCTGTTTTCGGTTACGTTATTTACCAGGTACATATGATATGAAAAGCAAAACAAAAAACAAAATCACTCTCATTACGAGTAAACTATACATCAACTGATTTTTGCGTGCGATTAATTTTCGCACAATTCGCGTTCGACTAAAATTCGCGAAAGTTAATCGCAGTGAAATAATTTCAATCATAGGTACAGGAGGCATTTTATGACTGTACATCGCGAAATTAAATTGCCGCGAAAATGTCGTCAGGCATAAAAACGCGAAATAAAGTCGCCGCAAAAATAAATTGGTTTACAGTTTTACAATAATTCCAAAGACAAACACCTATATCACTGAAATATAAAAAGATATTGAACAAATGTTATGTATATTTCTACATTCGCTTAACTCAAGGGCGGATGAATTATATTATGATTTGAAAAACTTAATTTAAATCAAAATATTGCACATTAATTTTCGCTTAATATGATAATAATCGTTGGCATTGAAGTGTATCGATAACGAATGCTTGATCATAATAACATGTTGGTGTGTCAATTACTCCGGGAATATCATTACGTAATCGTTGTAATACCTAAAAATACAAAGGTTTTTCTGGGCATACAGGTTTCTTATATTATTTGTGCATATTTTGTCATTACTACGAGCTTTGTGGACAATCCAAATGTAGTTTGTCTTGTCAATATTTGGCTTAAAACCGGAGTATTTTGAACATTTATCTAGCAGATTAAGGGTTTATATTAAGCGTTTCCATCAAAGGTGATACGTGTTTCATCAGTAAGGTTTTATTTCCCTTTTTTAATCATTTTGATTCCCTTTATATGCTTGCTGTTTCTTAGCAAAATACCTTAAATCTGGACAGATTAAACAAATATTGAGGAAAATACATACTAGTTTAATACAAAATTCATAAGTAACGAAGTGAAAATATAACAATTGCATATCATCTGAAATTTCAAGTAGGAATATAAAACAATGGAATAAATTCTTAGTGATTTTATTGTAGTTATGTAGCCATACATTGAGGAAGGCGAATTAGAATACTAATTGCGATATTATTGATTTATTTAACCTTTCACATCATTTTTGTCTACTAATTAAATTATGTCACTTTGTTTCTATCGATATGATGATTGAGATCTATCCTCAGTCAATTTTGGCGATATTTGCTCAATTAATCATCATATCGATAGAAACAATGTACCATAACTGTTTTATTACATTTTGGTATCACAACCAGTATGATTCCATTGCATTCAAGCTGCGTCATATTCTAATAGAATAATAATCGTATTGCACACTCGCCCAACTTGGCGGAATATGTCTGAAAAATCTGATTGGCTGAATTTACGCGACATCGCATAACATTCCCACGAACATGCAATACGATGATTTACCACTGTCGTAACATGCAATTCAATGGTATATATAATAACACGTGATCAAATGCAAACCTATCGGCATCTTATACAAAACTGAAAATGTAATAAGTCAAATTCTTACTTACGTTCTATTAAAAGATCCGGTAAAAAGTCAAGGGTAGCCAGGCAGATATGAAAAAAATCAAAATTACTTAAATTTTTTTTACCTACACGCATTTTTTCAACACAAAGTTCTAAGATCTCAATAAAGTTGGTAGAAATTTAGTGAAATAATATGCAGAACACGCAAAATTGTTTTGTATACATCAAGAATTTAATATCTCTTTTTAATCTTGTGTTTTGGTCGCCTCAAATAATTACTTTTGGCAATTAGCATAACTGACCTATGGTTCCATAGCTAACATGATACATATAAAATAATAATATGTTATTCAGGCAAGAAATTGTACCTCTAGATAACAAGTATAATATAATTAGTAATATTGTATTACTTACCAACTGTTGTTAGATCCGGCATACCCAGGCGGACATGAAAAAATCAAGAGTTTGTTCGAAAATAATTTTAGTAATTAGTTAGTGTTTTAAAAACCTAATGCATTAAATTTTCACCTAAGTGCGCGAGACGAGGCAATAAAGAATTCAAATCCTTCGCGATAATTGTACGAAATCAACACCTTTGGTTGGTGACCGAGCTATGGGTTACCGATAAAGGAGTCTTGCAGAGTCCATGACTCCAATGGCTCATCATTCGCGAATTTAAAGTCTTGATCTTTTTCATTTAAATTATGTGTTCCTTAATATGTCTGATGATGTAAGTTTACCAAATAAAGTATTCGCGAAATATAAGTGATTGACAGTAAGCTACAAGTGACTTACATCAAAAATGTCAAAATTTCGAAACAAACATTTCGAGTGTTTCTAATCTGAATATATATTATCACAATACATCATATGATGTTATTTTGTTTAACTAATAACAATACACTCAAAGTCTATTGTTATGACTGTTAACATCTTAATCAAAATATGGAAATATGAAAAGAACGTTGAAATAGATTGAAATAAATATACAAGTAGATCAATAGTTATAAAAGAGGTTCACACTCACGGTCTGGTCCCAGATCCAGTCCAAACCAGGCAAGTTTTTAAAAAAATCATCAATACAAAACTTTTAAAATATAATGATTATTACTTATATCAGAAGTGTCATGTATTATATCATTATAAAATAAAACATTTAGTGTGTATTATACTTTTTAATACTAAGGAAAACAATTATTCTTTGATTTACCTTAACGTGTATCAACAAATATAACTATTCATTTATTTGTAATGAAATTTCCTGCCAATTTAATTCAATAAAAATGTCATAACGACCACCTTAATGAATACCAATATTCTATTATGCTGGTGAAGATGTTCCAGCTTGATATAAATCTGTGTTTAAGACTGTTTGTCAGCTGGCTTGTGTAAATTATATGCGACTTGGATATATCATAGGTGCAGTGATACTTACAGTCTATTGGCAAATACAGTCGTTAGCAGGCACATATGAAAAATGATAAATATAATTATTTTAAAATTGCTGTCACTATGTGCAGGGTCAATATTACATGATATTATGATGCATGTTCTCTCAAAACAATCAGTTATATACACATAATGTAACATAATGTGAATACTCCATTTCATTGCATAATACTGTATAGGTATTAACAAAAATAGCTGCATGAACGAATGTATGTATTATTACACATTTGAAATAACTGTATCGCGTGACATGGCATATAGAGATCCCATCCGAAATATATTTTGTATCTTGCTCCATATAAGTAAAACACAGTTATTACTTACTAACTGTTCAAGTTGTTATCCGGAGGATATGGAAAAGAAACATTAAACCTTTTATTAAAGCCATGGTATATATCAAAATTCATATAACACTGATATTCCAAATCACAATAAATATTTTGGAACACAAGTGGATAAGTAAAAGATGTAGACTGATATAAAAATAGAGAACCCCGTTGATAGAGATTGGCAATAAAAGGCCGAAGCTACTTATGAATTAGGATACATGAACGACTTCATATTAAAGAATTAAATAGAAAACATGTCAAATGCATCAGTACAGAAGCAAGAGGTTTTCTTGCTTGGTACATGTGTAGTCTGCAGTCTGACGA
Source organism: Pecten maximus (assembly GCF_902652985.1). NCBI lineage: Eukaryota > Metazoa > Mollusca > Bivalvia > Pectinida > Pectinidae > Pecten > Pecten maximus. Next base: position 15,300,132 of record NC_047033.1, on the reverse strand, counting down.
ACGGATTTTGTAATGATCTTATGTCGACAAGCGCTTGGCTAATCAAGAGCTCTGATGACCCAATGTGATATGATTACATCGTTACATTGTACATTTATAAATAGTTTATATTTATATCATTATATAGAAGAAGGTTACAATGAAAAAACATAGATATTTTGCGATCATTTTTATAAGAAGTATAGTAAAGTGACAAAATTGTAAAAACCTTCAACTTAGGGAAATTAATCAATTCAACATTCGAAAACTCTTTTTTTAATGATGATAATTGGAATCTTGAATCTAATCACTTGTCACTTTGCATTAGGTCCATGTTGAATTAAGATAAGCAAATGAGTCGTATTAACAAAGGATGTACTTACAGGCTGTTATCAGATCCAGTCATATCAAATTGGACATGAAAAAAACAAAACGAAAAAACACAACTTTTAATACATAATGTACATGAATACCTATTCGTCGTTACAGGTTTATAACTAAAGGTAAATGGATATTACACAAGTTATTGAAAAAACCTGTACATTCCTATTTGAATGGTAGTTCCAGCTTCTAGTCTCTGTAGTAATAAATGCTATGTAAAGAATTTTAATTTCTATCGATATCTTCCCGCTGTGATTTCGTTGTTACAGAAATGGGACTTTCTTATTTATCAGAGTTACTTCCCTTACTTTCACTTTGTCAGTATAATATAGCGACAGCTTGACAGCCCATAAAATCCGAAAATGAAATTGGAAGACGACATTTATCTAAGATTCTACCAAATAGGAATATGCAAATGACACTTAGATGTGTATAAAGTGTACACATTAGCAATTAGCAGTGAACTGTCTTGCTCAAAAGTCACATACAGCGACAATAAATATCATATCGAGGCAGTTCAGTAAAAATAAAAGGAACGCAAAAAAAAAAAAAAAAAAAAAACATTTATGTTATTAGAGCTATTAGTACATTGTAAGTTTTGTTCTCTAACGTTTACATATTAATTCTGAGTTTCTTTAACTTCATATGTTCATATGTTCAAATAAGAGCTAAGTGAAACCTGCATTGTGTGCTTACATTCACCTCACGTTCGAATTCGTATTTCTGTCGGTTTATAGTCCTATGAACCGATACGAAGATTTACTAGATATAGATATAAGTATAATACCTTTTCTAACTTTTTAAGCGCATTCAAATATGAATGTCTATTTGAAGTTTAGTACAATTATAGAGCCACTGACCTATCCAATTATAGGAGCATTAATATATTGTTATTAACATTGATTTACTACCGTAAAGCTAGATTTAGAAATGTTTGAGAATGAAGTACTTTAACAATGCATAGCGTAAAACAAGAATCAATATCATAATTGATTTCAATTCACAATACAGTTCATGTTAGTGTTCTATATATATTATCTATCTATTGTTTACAAATTTTATAAACATTTTGTACTTACATTGTTCTGGCAGTTGAGGTAAGGTCGAAGGAAAGATAAAGAAAAAAGAAATATAGGTAAGTTTTGACGTATTGGCAAAGAAAAAAATACTTCAAATGCTCTAAAGTACTTGTATCAATTGAAATCGAAATCTTAGGTTAGTTTTCATTTGATTATGTCTTTTTCCTATTTGAAATTATTGTAATTTCATTAGTTTGTCTTAGTCTTCTCTCATACTTGTATATTGTGTCATATACTGCAATATGTTGTTTGATCCTTTATCAGAGAACATCGCTTATAAAACTGGGATAAAAAAAACTTGTGGTCATATATCTTAATACTAGACGATATCATGTTAATGAACATGTAAAATGGTGCTGTTAATATACATGTACCAGATACGCTGTTTTCTATGTTAACAATACAAATATGATTTTTCAAACTAATAATGGTACTGGTTATATGCTTTTATTATTGGTACAAATTTCCATCTAATCAGAAGTAATTTCAAATCTTTATATCGATGTTAATGAATAAGATCAAATAAATAAATGTCATATTTTTAAGTTTTTAACGAGTATTTGTTTTAAAAAAGAAAGTATGATTATAAATACGTCAAAATCGTTATTACTTACGAACTGTTGTCAAGCCCAGTCATCGGCAGGTGGATTCGAAATAAAAAAAAACATCACAAATTCAATCAATAAAAGTTATTCAGTAAATTAATATTCCAAATTATGTCATTATATCGTCAGAAATTTATGCATGTAAACATTTATAATGTAACTTGTTCATACTGATCGAGGTCAAGAACTGAAGGCATTAAGTATTGAAAGACGTCTAATTACAATTACTTGTATGTCACATACTTACTGACTACATAAATTGGAATATAGTACCGTTTTTTTCAAATATTTAATTTATGACTTTATATATATGATAAGATCACTTCTCCTTATTTGTATATGTCAGCAAACACATATTTATTTAAGTTAGTCAAATTCCGCGACCGCCGTCTCATATTATCGTAGTGGAAACAGGTCACGCGTCCCTTGGTTGTTGGCTATGGGATTTAATTACCCCCATTAGTTATAGGTTGTTGTTTCAAAGACGTTAAAACCCGAACAAACAGTTAAAACTTGTGTCGTGTAATTAAATAATGTCGCGAAATGAAACTCAGCAAGCCTATTGGAAAAAGTTACAAAAGACATTAACTTCAGCTGGTGTCTTTTGTAACTTAAAAAAGACTGCAGTGAAATAAATACCATGTGAAACAGTACTCGTAGTTTAACCTCCATAGCATATATGATATCGCTTGTTTATGCCGATCGAGATAAAACCAGCTCTTGGAAATAAGGAAAACGGTAATCAACGAATAATTCAGATTAAATAGATGTGTGACTTGTATAGATCGTCTGGCACATACGTGTACTATGCATCTAGTTAGCACAATCGTTGTGTTACCGCATGGGTTTAAGTAAATTCAGAAACATGTAGTGACGGAATGAGAGGAATCTTAACAATCACGAATTAACTTTAATATATACTTTATGTTATGGAGATATAATACAAATAAAACAAAAAACAAAAAACAAAACAGAAATATATTTTTTCAGATTCGATAGGTTATACATTCACTTTGTAAGACATTTAAACGTTATACACTCCTACATGTGGTAAACTCGGCAAGGAGCACTTGATTTGGAATAAGCTCCTCTAACAAGGATGTACGGAATGAATGACGTATGGCGAATGCTAGCCCTCATGTGTGAGGACATTTTTGTATTTTGTTGGTGTCTTTGAAATTAAAATTTTTGAACCTTAAAAAAAAAAAAAAAAAAAAATATTAAATCAAACAATATATATTATCAGGTTTAATCATGGATTGACTTGTATATAATTTTTAATGTTATGAAGGTATTACACACACACACAAAACAAAAAAACAAAACGGTGTGTAAATAAACTGCAAGTGGTTTATGATGAGAGTATACTCGGTGTTATTGTTCTATTTCATAAAAAAAGATTATTCACATTCAAGCTTTTAATTTAATATGATGTTCACAATCCTTGCTGAAATCTACATTAATCGACACATGTATGTGAAGAAATCTCAATTCTGTTTTAATAAAATACCGTAGAAGTAGCTATTACTTACAAACTGTTTCAGATCCAACCACAGCAACACGGATATGAAAAAAATAACACAAACTTAAAATAATCTGATTATTTGTTTCCCTGCAAACACTAATTATTTATCGTTAAAATTTATCAATACAACTGTACATGGAATACATTTTAGAATATCAATATCACAATTTTCGATATGGTGACTGCCGATGGATACAGAAGAATACTGACCTTTTCCTTTGTCTGAACCATACGCCATTTCTTTCGTGGTAATGTGGCTCTCTCCTTAGTAACGACGCTGTAAAATGAAATGATGACGTCATTGAGAATATACACACGAATGGTATGTTCTAATCAAATGATCCAATAACCATAAAAACCATGTTGATTAATTTTTAAGAAAGGTATTGAATCCCACATCAATATGTTATGTTAACAATCATTGTGATTATCAACGGTGTGATGTCTTTATCATCATTAGACGAGTTCTAGAAGGACGAAACAGTTGTTTGATGACCTTAACATCACTGACGTTTTTCTTTTTAGTTATAATCACAGCACAAATTATCACCTATATCTATTATGGCTGTACTATTTTCGAAAATATGTATTTGAAATGTAAGAACGCTGTGTTTATCTACCTGAAACATTTGAAACTATAAAAGAACGAATTGTATAAAGGATGGAAGGGTGCAATCGTAATCAAAGAAAACACATAAGTGTTATATTTGGGTTGAAAATACAAAATACTCTTAGTAGCGATATTTCCTAGTACACCCCTCCACCGTGTGATCCAGTATGTTTGCGGTTATTCCCATTCAATACCCGGCTGATTTATTTTAGGAATCACGTAATTGTGAGGTAACATTTGTTGGTGTGAATGAATAAAGAAAAAACAAAACAAAACAAAACGAAACAAAACAAAAGCAAAAAACAAATAAACAATTTAAATAAATTATTATATTGATATTGTCAATGTACACATATGTAGAAATGTGTACACAATGTGTGGGTATGTATCGGTCTTTTGTTATGTAGGCATATGTACAAGTGTGGATTCATATCCGTATGCATTGGTGTCTTGTCACGCTTGAATGCAAAAATAGTATGTACGCTGCTTTCAAAATAGAAAACGTATTTTTTTTCTATTTATAAGCATGTTTTGCATACATCAGACGACATTTATTTCTTTTATGTCATTTATTTATCCAGTTTATGTTACAGACCATTATATATTGGAGAGAGAGAGAGAGAGAGAGAGAGAGAGAGAGAGAGAGAGAGAGAGAGAGAGAGAGAGAGAGAGAGAGACAGAGACAGAGAGAGAGAGAGAGAGAGAGAGAGAGAGACAGAGACAGAGAGAGAGAGAGAGAGACAGACAGACAGACAGAGAGAGAGAGACAGACAGACAGACAGACAGAGAGAGAGAGACAGACAGACAAACAGACACTGAGTATGTTAGTGTATGTGCGCGTAAGTGTTCGTGTGTGCGGGCTATAATAACGAATACTCGTACAACGGTTCTTGTGAATAGAACAGATTGAATGTATGCAAATCATGTAGTGCAAATAACTTTCTATAAATGATACTCATTCTCATGAATATTTGAATCAAAATCCTGTTACTGACTATATGTAATGAACATGCCTTGTAATAACACACATCAGTGGATTTGTACACAATAAGTCACGTACATTTGATAGCACATCCATGGAATCTAGGTAGTCCTTCACTGTTCAACTGAAATCAAGCTGTTTTAAAATTAATATCGCTTTAAGGAAACGAAACACCTTAAGATATTAAAAAGTCCAGTATTCAAGTTAAACGTAACCTAGACAATGACCATACAAAAGCGACAACAACATACTATACCTGAGCGATTACTTGATCCCCTTCGTTGTCGAACTCCACTCTGGTGGCCGCCATTGTAGAATCACTTCTTAGGACAGTGTGTGCGTCAAATCCAACCATACATGATGTGACTCTGGTGGTACGAAGTAGGCAATTCTGTATTTATCAAATATGAAAGTAAGCATTTTAATGATACTATACATATCTAACGGTATCAAACATTAAAGTATCTTTAATTCTACAAGTTTTCTTTTATTTCGAAATTTGCCTAAAAGAACAATTTTATGTCCTTGTTGTAGCTGTGAAACACAAGTTAGGCACAACTAATACCCAGCAGTATTTGATAAGATATGTAAGCAATCTTTTCGAGGGAATTTTCAAAACAGCGATTTTTCGCCTATTTTCATATTTGTGTCTGGCTTCGGTCGGAACTACAATGTAAAGCAACAATATTCAACGAAGTCTTCCTAACAATGAAAATACAATAGACCGAGCTTGTCTGTTCGTTCGGTTACAGTCAGTGTCATTTTGAGGCAGGCTCTCCTTGTAGCAGCTGGTAGCTACCCACTGAACAACATTCAGGAGACACGTCGCATCCTATCCAGAGCAACACAGCCACGTCAGCGCAGGCCGGTCCGTTTTTCAGCTTCCAATGAGACACAAATCACTTTGGGTATGGCATGTCGAACCATCCATCCCAGATCTTAACATGAGATTATTTAGGCCAAAGCTCTGAATGACTGAGCTATCTTGGCCCAAAATATATCAAAATGTCTATTAGTATACACCGCCCTCCAATAGTTCTGTTACACTTGGAACGTTTAAATCGAATGGATAGCCAACAAAATTTGAGAAAAGTGTTGTAATGTCCGTAAGATAGTCCATTTGTATGTGACGATTGCACATTATTTGAAAAATACCTCACTTCTTTGCTGTTGCAGGGAGAGGGAATGGGGTCCTATTTTCCATAATGTTAAAAAACGAATAAAAATATTGGGTTTTTTTTATTTACACAAATAAAAGATATTCTTTAACTGATTAACAGTAAAAAAAATATTTAAAAAAAAAATGCATTTTTGAAATTTATATTAAACAAAGAGGTAAATTTCCGGAATGTTGCATTTTGAGGATTTCCATTGTAACAAAACACTGTTGAAAAATAAACTTGGACATTATAAATCATGAACAAAAGCATTATAAGAAGTTTTGATTCTAACTGTTTGTAATACAGACTTCGAGATTAAATTCGCTGTATTTTAAGTAATAATTGTAACAGGATTTTTGGAGGGTAGTGTATGAAAGTGATTGGATGAATAAATGGTAAATACAAATTATAAGTATTAATGTTCTTTGACCCTCGTCCCCTCTAAGGGGTAGGACACGTGTGAATAGTGGATCCGATGGAATTTTCAAAGATTATATATTCTGAGGACCGATGTTCGATTCGGTATGGAGTCACCTGCAAGACAACGTTGATTTTGTCGGGCTACTCGGGCTAACATCCAGACGATAAAGGTCGATTGATAAAATATGTTAAAATGTTTTACAATTGTTGCTAAAATAGTCTTTTTTTTTTTAATCTTTGTTTGCTTGTTGTTGTTTTAACATATTTATTGCTCAACAGGAGACAAAAACGTCTCAAATGATCTATCAACAAGGACGTAAGAAGCAAATACAATAGTTTTATCCCTACAGATTAAGGTCTAATTCAGCGTTCTCTGATTACCCCTTATAACTACTTTTATCTTAATTTCGAAGGTGATCGAGTTGTCGGTCAAATAGAGGGCCGGCCACGTTAGCTCAGGTAAAGGTCCGAGGCAAATGGTTCCTTCCCGTATTGGTTTTTGTTTCTCGGAAAGCTGAGAAACAGGCTTGTCTGTGATGTCGTGGTTGAGTCCTTGGGCAAGTCACTTTACCCTAATTGATCTGGATGGCATGAGACGGGCCTCTCATAGGTTGTTCAGTCAGGTAGTCATCAAATACAATAAGGAGGCCCCGCCTCAAAATGACCCTGGCTGCATGTACACGGGGCGATAAACCCACCAAACAAACGAATATTTATGTTCGCATAGCCTCCGCCTGTCTGTTTTGCCCAGTGGTGTCGATTTTAATCAAGTTTAATTTCATATGAGGTTCTACAAAATTAACTATGAGTGGAATCCCTCCTGCTTGAAGGCATTGTATGTTGGTTTTTAACAATAAATGATTTGAACCTTTAAAAAATAATAACTATGAGCATACATCTACCCTAGAATTTTACTCTTAATGCTTGCTTGAGTTCTTGTTCTTGTTTACATCATCTGAACTGATGTCCTGCCACTGGGGGAGGGGGTAATTGTCATTCATCCGGGACAACAGTTTTAAAACAGTTAGATGTGTGTCTTCTCTTTTGCCATGACAACGTGATTTATTAAGTTTTTACTGCACTTTTTGATACCTCTGCCTGATATTTACCGTCAATAGTGTCGCAAAGTTTAGTAGATTTTGTTCACGATGGTTCTGTATCTAAACTGTTGGTCATGACCAAAGGTACATCTCGGCCAAAGGGCGTGCTTTTATCAAATTTGTAGCGTTTCTTAATTATCCACTCCACTATGATGAGTTTATATGGTATATTTAAAGTCCCGTTTTTGTTTCATTGTTTATGAAGTCTAAGTTGCAGGGAGAATTGAATACATTAACTTAGAATAAATCAAACTCTATTAAGAGTACCATTTCTATATTGTTACAATGAAACCAGGAGAAAAGTCATTCTCGCTCGTCTTAGTTAAACATTTTTTCTGACCTTTTAAAGGGAGAGTATAAAATTGATTGCAAGGAGGGAAACATAAAAGTCACTTCATAATAGATTCATCAATTTAGATTTATGAAGCTATCGTCGCGATAGTTGGTGAACGTGGACTCAACGTTTGAGATGCTTACCCTTTTCCCCGACTCCATTTTCGGTTGGTTAAATCAAGGTTTAAAAAAGAAGGCGATTACCCGGCTATTTCCTATGGAAGAAACACATATGTGTATCAGCCGATCAATATCGAATTAATGTAATGTACTCGTTACACCTATAGATCAATTAACAGGTTGATAATATCGCCTACTTTGAAACTGGTCAGAGTATATACTCTATATGTATGTCGAGGCCGTAAAATATTCAAGAATTCGAATATAGAACTAGGATTTTCACAGTGTCTTCTTATATGAATGTCTCATAATTTCATTATATGTAGAAGCTATTATCACGACATCTAGCGCACGTGGTCTCCACGTGACATATGTTTACAGCTTCCTCTGACTCTATTTCCGGTTGGTTTGAAATGAGGCGTCAAAAAGTCACGTGATTAAATATCAGCCGAAACAACGTCCAGTGTTTATTGGTGAAAGTTTGAACCTCATGATCTTAGTCAATTTAAAAAAAAGAAGGTATTTTTGTAAATAATCAAATATCAAGCACCAAAACACTTGCCTGAAAGCGAAAGGAAACAGAAAAATGAAGCTGTTGACATATGTTACTCCTTTGACTAGAAATGAAGGTAAAGGTAAGCAGTTTGGTCAACCTTGAACAAAATTGAAGAAACCCTATACATATATATATATATAAAAACACACACACACAAAACGAAAAAATATTTTTATAAATACAATATAGATTAGACACGTACAAACAATGTTAATCGGGTCGAATTTTTGGGCAAATGAAACAAGCAACGATTTTTTCACATTAATGTCAATTTCAGTAGAAATTGGAATATATTAGTGTTTATATTTTTGCCGAGATATGCAGTATGATGAGTCATGTTTGGTAAGAATAGTTAGAGTCAAATGTAATTAATTTATACTACAGCATAAAATGTTAATTGATCAAAAATGTACAGTCGAAACTCTTGAAGGGTTAGGGTCATGAAAAAATGTCTACATACCCCGAGTATTCGACGTATTCTATGTCAGAAGTTTTACTGTCGGAACAGTATGGTGTCGGTCTCTCGATTATTTCATCATTACTGAATACATTCAGACGGTGCTTGCGTTAATACTGTTAAAACAATGGTACCTTACGACGTTTCCTGATCCAAATCAATAGTCACTGATTCTACTCTTCTTAAAATTGACCCCAACAATATGTTTATTGCCTTTCGAGGGATATTTTTCCACTCTAGAATAAGGCCTGCATGTGTTGAACGACGTGATATGGAACGGTGTCACGCCTCCTAATCCTCCTGTCTATCTCGTCCCATAAATGCGCGATTGGGGACACATCTGGACTGTATGGTGGCCAATCAAGAACTGAAACGTTGTTTTGAGTCAAAAAGTCATGATAAACCCCAGCAACCTAGGGCCTCGCGTTGTCCTGCTGCAACGTAAGGCAAGACCTCACCCCGATATCTTACTGTTGTGAAATTACCATGGATAAGCTCGATAGGTCTTTTCATGCCATGATGTATATCTGCCCATATCATAACAGACCCTCTCCCGAATCTGCCGCTTTCCGTTACGCAAACTTCAAAATATCGCTAACAAAATCATCGATAGACACGTTGTCGTCCACCTGACCTTAGGCGTCAGTGAACAACACGCGTCTCCAATGAGCTAAATGAAACCGATTATGTGCATGTGTGCACACTACCACTGCATTCGACGTTGGCGTCGCCTCTGCGTAAGTGGCGGACCAACATAGGGGCAACCGATTCCTAACTGTTCTTGTACACATTGGCCAACCATGAGTGCCGACAACTTCACATGCAGTCTCCGATGCCGTCTGAAATCGGTTACGGAGGTGCGAGAGACGAATGCCTCTATCTTGACGTCGCGACGTAAGGCGCCGCGTCCGCTCCTGGGACAGTCACCCAATATCCCTGTAGCTGTGTGACACCCAACTAAACGGGATATTGTTGACTCATGTACACCATATGTCTGGGCTACATGACGATGCGAATGACCATGTGTTATTAGAGCAATGGCCCTGCCCCTCTCGACGAACACTTAATGTACAATCGTATCGAAAAGAAATGTGCAACTGATATGTTCTGTTCCAACGTTTGATTTTTAAATATTAACAAGCACATACGGTGCAAGAGTACCCCGAATGCACGCTTTCTGGAAGAAACTGCTGAAAACAAGCAGCGTCAAGTTGGTTCACAGTCGACTGAATTTTCACAGTGCACGGAGGTAGCCTCCACGTAAAATGAATTAACGTGTCTAAATGTTATATCAGAAAAACCAAATATGCGTTTCATTTGTCCGCTAGTATAGGTAAGCATGGTTCCCGATAACGAAGTTTGACTAATTAATGTATCACTGATGAAGTAATAGCGACAGTACGGACAAGGAAATGTCATTGTTTTGAGGCGATCCAACCTTTCATCAATACACAATATATACAAGAAGTTACATTAAGGAACAAACAATAGAATAATATGATATATTCAGAACAATTGCGCATCCTTTATAATCTGCAAAAGATCATCTGATGTTTAAAGATTGATATTTCAAAATACATGTAATAATTTTTAAGATCTCAGCAAGACTGAGCGTCAGGAAAATGTGTCCGTACATTTCAATCCTATGATGGAAATATTGAGATAATCTAACATTATTCAATTGACACACCTCTCGTCATCACTGCAATATTCATATTTATTGGTATATGTTTATACCAAGCTTGCATCAATCCTACGTTTGACGATGGGAAAACTAGCATTTAAGGATTTTCTATGACGGACACAGTAGCTTAATAAAGTAGTTCTACTTTTTCCATTAAGTGTATTTTATATAAACGTACTTCATCATAAAGCCTGATGAAGCATGTCATGAATCAGTAACTAATCCTTGATCCTGAACAAGATAGCCTTTGATGAAGAAATAGTCTGCTTGTTGTTTTAATTTTCCCCCTAAAATTATTGATTCTGGATACATTCGATGACATGCACTGTTAACAAAATAATGATAAGAATAAGCATTGGATCTGCTGTAGAAAGCTTTGATCATTATGGCGACTAATATTGCCATCGATCGGATTTACTGGGTACGCTTTTTGTGTTTGTCTGTTTGGGATTGCTGAAGACTTTCCGTCTGTCTTGCTCTTGTTTCACATCAACTGAACTGGTGCTCTGTTGTTCGTTGGATAAGTGTTCGTCTTTTGTTGATCCTGACCCTGATGTTCCCCCCTCCCCATCGGCGACGTTTACTGCTACATCCCGCTGAGTTATAGGTGTTTGAATATCATTTTCTGGGAATTGAGATCTCAAAAGTGCTAATTCAACTTCTCTCTTTTCCAATCGTTTTCTCAGTTGTTTGATCTCGTCGTTAAGGTGATTAATCTGTTCGTCCTGTTGCTTGTTGATTTTTGATCTCCTCTCCACTTCCTGGTTCAGACGCTGTAGTTCCGCTTTGAGATCATCCATTTGTTTATTTTTCGTTTCTTTATCTCGTTCAAGGACCTCAATCCTACCTCTCAAGTCTGAAAAAGACAATGATTTGACGAAAATAAAGCTAGAATTTCAATGTGTGGTTTATCGTTGTTTTCATTATCAACTAGATTATTTTAATATATACACACACACACAAAGTTAAGTAGATACACAACGAACAATATCGTTGTTTTTGTGATAATGATCCCCTCGGTCGACAATTGATTCGCCGAAGGCCTATCGTCATTAATTGGAAAACAACTTACGTTGTGTAAGGCTGTTAAAAATAAGTAAATGACTAAAACAATCAATAAATAGTAAAAATAAAAAGGTTTAATAAAATAACAGCGCAAGTTTAATCGATGTGACGGCAGCGCGTGCTATAAAGCAAATGTTTTTGATTTTTGTTTATTTTTTGCAGTTGCTTCATTTCCACAAAACGAAATGTGAGAACGATCTGTGAAGATAGTGATTTGTCCAATCACACGAGGTGGACGAATATGACGTACTTTTTACAATTTGCAGGATTAATCTGAAAAGAAAAGCAAAAACAATAGCAAAAGTAACTAGACAAATATGAGAATTAAGGAATATCACATCCAACGGCTAATTTGAACACTGATATGAAAGTTAAGGAAGAGGGCTAGAGGAATTCCTAAGACAGTATACAAATCTGCTGCCCTTTTCAGATAAGAGACAGAAGATTACACAAACAGGTTTTGGAGTCTATTAAAGATTGCACGAATGATGACAAGGACAGAGAAAAGGCAATTAGAGTGACTTTCACACGTATGATGGCATGGAAAAAGAAAAGGTCATTCGAGTCATTCATGTGACTTTTACACAAATTATGGCATGGAAAAAGAAAAGGTCATTCGAGTGAATTTTGCACGGATGATGGCATGGATAGAGAAAAGTCATTCAGGTGACTTTTGCACGAATGGTGGCATGGACAGAGAAAATGCCATTCGAATGACTTTTGAACGGATGAAGGCATGGATAGAGAAAAGGTCATTTGAGTGACGTTAAGGCTATTCAAACATGGATTTGAAGACTACATGACGCTGACGATGAGAAGAGGAATAATACTGATTCCGAGGGATCGGACAATGATGGTAAAGCGGATGAGAAAGATGGATATTCCGATACCGAATCAGACACGAACAGTAACGATAAACAGGAAACAGTCGATTCATTCATTGTAAGGTCAAAGGGTGGATGGAACTTGATCACATCACGGAGTTAGAAAATCTGTTTTATATGTCATTTGTGTTATTGTTATTTGAGGGATTAATGAAATTACCGGTAAGCTTGACAGTTTTTATCCTCACCTATTTACTACAATTCAAAATGAACAAACAAATCCTTTTTATATTTGTTTAAAATAAAATTTATGTCATATTTATGAAGCGTAATAATAGTTATTTCCCATGATATTTTCAAATACTCTGTTATTCATGTGTTTGTAGACATCTTTCATAAAAGTGTTTTCTTTTTTAAGCATTAAGGTCAGCATAAGACTTGTGCTATTGCGATTGCGTGATCTCGAGAACACTGTGGATTTTAACTAGCTTCAGGCCGTATGATACTTTAAATTACGATAATGTTCTAAGTAATTCCTTTTCAGTTTAAGATTAGGTACACGTTTGCCTATAGGTTTCCACTGGGCTTTTTTGTATGGCCGGACAGCATGTCTTCCGTCACTGTCTCATGAGCCATTGAATCTCACATGAATGCTCAGTCAGCCAATAAAACCATACTAGTACCATACAAATTTTTCATATATAGTTATGTTAGCCACATAGTAAGTTTGGACGGGTCGTAGTCATGAGCCAAGGGCTTCTTTGCTTTTGCAATTTTTGAGAAACAAGGGCGAGGAATAAACATGAGCTGGGTCGAGATAAAAATAGTATAAACGCATGTCTGTAACACATCGGCAAGTAGTAGTACATCATACTTTACATTTGTGATACTGACCAAAGTGGTTCCTACCTAATTTTTCTTTTAATTTATTACTTATTTTATCATTAGATGGCAGATTTCCCAATTAGATGGCAGATTTTCCTCTCTGAATATTTCGAGACATGTAACATAATCGCGACAATTAACATCGTTCCTAAGAAGATTAAGAGAGAGTTCTAGTTCTTGAAGTGTTTGATAAAATTATGAAATGTCCGTTAAGAGAGAAGGATATGTACTTTTTCATGCAATTTTGATTACAAGATACCGATTTCGATTTCAATTTTCCGCCGAATACATTAACAAATGTATGACATAGCCGTGGATTATATGAAACACCACGGGGTGTATTTAGCTTTGAGCCCCATGACCTCTTCTCCCGCCGAAACTCATACTGAACGTTTCAATTACTGTGAATCGTACCTCTGTAATAATCAGCTAAATGATCATGGCCCCTGGCCCAATCTGGCCCTAATGGCTTTTGGTATATGTGACAGAGTTTTACATTTTAAATTGAGTTTCCATTGCCAGCAGTCAGCTTCATGGGTATAACTTTTTCTTGTATTTTACAATCATCTTCTTTTTCTTTGAAAAAATGTTAAAAAAAATTGTGAACTATATCCGAACCTTTGTACAGCCCAGCGTATTTTAATAATTTTATTACAAACACCACTAAATGTTAGGAGATGATCGACTGGTTTTCTCTATTTTTCTCAGAACCGTCTGCTGTGTGTCCAATATCCTGAGCGGCATATTTATCGGAAATGAGTCTAATATTTACAAATTAAAAAAGAACCCACACCGCACTAAAATAACTATGATTATCACATTAATCCAACTGATCTGCACAAAACCCACTGTTCTCAAATAGATTCAGCTGTTCCTAAAATACACCTGATACAAACGACTGAAGTAAGACACAAACTCCCATTTTTATGTTTTATACAAGCCAGCAGTTCTTAATATACACCTGATGTGATTCTAAGGTAAGCTGAAAAACATTACATAATAACTCATCCTTCAGAATGATACCTCACGCCAGTGAATGGTTCCTATATTAACGTATGAGAGAGATTCAGCACAAATGAAAATTTCGACTTTTTCATGAAAAGGAAAGAATGTCATGATCATGTCCCCTAATTGAGGCAGGACCAACAGAGAATAACGAGATAATAACTTAAAACGAATATATAAGAAAAGATAAAGATCTGCGAGAAGACCCAATCTAGCATAATACCAAATGGTACACACTGTTCTCATCTTGACGTTTAAACTAAATGATAAGCGATGATTACTGTGATGTCAGAATCACAGTAGCATGGCAACCCACTGTAGTGCTCTTGGATATATAAATATTGTTCATTTCTACTCAGTAGCAATTATTGTACTGTAGTGAAACCTACGTTTGAATGATGTAACATGATTCTGACGTAACATGTGAGTTATTGGCCTTGGCACGTGTGCGTGTTCGACAGCATAGTCTGGCGACCATTCTAATAAATGGTTGATTCAATTCGGTGGTTGTGGTTTGATCCGGGGTCTTGGCCCGACGTAACACCCACCGCAAAAATCCTACTGATAATAAAGACATAGGTTTGTCTCGGTCAGGGCACAGAATCCATACCTTCCTCACAAAATTTCATTGAAGCTGAATAAGTTTGATGCTTTGTGTGTTAGAACAACCTTGCATTTTCGTTTGCTTACCTTCAACTAAATCTACATCCCTGCCCGTTACTGGTGCCTGAGCAGCACGTTTGGCCATATTTTCTTTCAAACGTCCAACTTCAACGTCTCTTTGTGTCACTTCCTCGTTCAAACGCTGTATTTCTTTTTGATTTGATTTGGTTTCCCTTTCAATATCCCCAATCTTATTTTTCATGTCTGAAAAATCAATTGATTTGAACAAATTTCACAGCAACACGAAAACATAGATTTGCATATTTTCTAATTTCCAGCTTTCTATTGATATGTGATGAATATAAATAACGAGAAGGCTAAATATCTATATACAACATTTTATCTTCCCCGTTGCGATGGAATGAACGTGGGTCGGAGAGCCATCCCACACCCATTCTTACAGAGATTATGTACTCTATCATGAACAAATAAATATTTACAATCAAATGAGAACCATCTATCGCCCATATAGTAGTAACGCGATCTGTGTATATGTACGCTCTTTCCCATAACAAAGGGTCTTGACATTAGACTTGTCTAGGATAGTTCACTCTCCTACAAATCGGTTTCATCAGATGCGCGTATACAGGAACAGATTTTCCTGGGCCAGTGAAGCCAGTGTACGTAGTATTGTTTGTTTTGACCTGTTCCCCTGGTTTTCAGAATGGTTTCCACCTTCCACATATCGTCGTCCCGAAAATCTATTTTCTGTAGTTCGGACTGGTAAAAAGTTCCTTTGATCTCGTCTCCATCATAGTCTTTGACTCTGTACACTGGTAAGCCCCCGCGTAGTATCTTTTGAGAAAATGGTGAATATCTCCCCGGTCCATTTTT
The DNA here is from genome assembly GCF_902652985.1 of Pecten maximus. NCBI lineage: Eukaryota > Metazoa > Mollusca > Bivalvia > Pectinida > Pectinidae > Pecten > Pecten maximus. The sequence goes on along the minus strand of NC_047033.1, from coordinate 15,283,865 downwards.
CGTCATACTCTCGAGAGAAAAGGTTTCTGAAATGAGACGACCTTACTGTATCTCTTCAACTTTGAACTTGAAAGGTTTACGGACTTTCTTCGTTTCTCGTAAGACTGACTATTTTTTCGGCCAATACATTCCCAACCAGATACACGTCTCTTTGCCTTTAGATACATGTGCAGGGGTCATACCGATCGTCTGGTGATAGTCTGATTGTAGCTTTTGACAAACGTTTGTAATTTCTTAACCTATCCATAGTTTCTTATCTGTGTGAAATATCTGTACCATCTCAATTTAATGGTTTTGATGACTCGCTCGGACACCGCTGCTTTGGATTCGTTTTGCGCAGAGATGTTGTAGTCCGTATCGATGCAAAAGCAAATTTACGTCTTTTGATCTAAATTCCTGGTCCTTATCAGTATGCATCCGAACGGGTTATCTCCCTTCGTGTAAAATATCCTGTAGCGCCTTAGCTACAGATTTACCTTTCTTATCTTTTAACGACCTCACCAACACATATTTGGAGAACACGTGTAACAGAGCGCATGATAAATTCAATTTAAATCACTGCCTCCGCTAGGGATCGAACCCGAGACCTCTGACTTACTAGTTTTACGCTCAACCGATCGAGCTAAAGAGAAAATCTCTCTAGCCGAGCGGTATATTGCGGCTAGTATTTACCAGGGTTATATACTCCCCCTCCAGGAAAGAACTCGTCCTCGAGTTTCCAGGGGTAACAGCGATGCTTGTGGAGCAAGGCTGAGTATTTTTTCCGGGTCCCTACATGGGCGCCAATGTAACAGAGCGCATGATCAATTAAATTTAAATCACTGCCTCCGCTAGGGATCGGACCTCTGACTTACTAGTCTTACGCTCAACCGATCGAGCTAAAGAGAAGATCTCTCTAGCCGAGCGGTATATTGCGGCTAGTATTTACCAGGGTTATACACGTCTATGACCACATAGTACATAGTACATAGTCATGACCGTCATTTTCACTCCTGGACTTGACCATGTCCGTATGATCTGCAGACCACTGGTCGTCGATCCCCGTTACTACTATTCTACTCCTTTTAACTTGTTTGTGGAATGATCTCTGAAGGCTGTAAGGCTTTTGGCGTTGTAACCATTTTCTCATTTTGTATTTGCTGATGACGAATTTTCCGGCCTTCAGTACATATCTATACATTTTGCCGGGCCCAGAGAAACTCCCAGCATTTGCAGGATTGACAAAGATGTCTTAGATAATCTTCCGAAGAAGGCATCCTTCCTTGTCAAGTGCTATACATTGAAATGAAGCTTTAACCAAGATACCCAACTTATATCAGCTTTCGTCCTCTTCACATTCGTCATCCGATTCTTTATCTTCGGATTCGTTTTGATCGGCACACAATTCTGCTAGGATATAGCGATTCTTCTTAAGTGCCATCTTTATCGCTTTAAGATCCTCTCAAACATCGTTTATGAATTATGTGACAACTTCCATGACCTTTTCGTGAACCGATCCGTTTTGTAACTGAAGGATGTTCTGATTTGATCCATATCTTCAGATTCCATCTTCTCGTTTGCTTTTCCCTGTGCTTCTTCATCAGACATTCAGTCATTTACGTATTTCTCAAACTTTTGATTCTATTCCGTCTCGTTAGAGGACCTTGCTAAAGTCATCATGGTATTGAATGCTTCGTATTCTTCCCTTTTGCTTTTTTCCTTGTCAGACTCTAGATTGTCAAATGGGATCCATCTATTTGACTTAGGCACATCTTCATCGACAAATTTTTGTTTACGGGAATCAATTTCTTTAAGTGTCTCTATAAATCATGTATGTCTTGGAACATAATACCACAATCGTCACAGGCTGACATATCTTCTTGTGGTAACTGAGTTTCGTCTAGAGTTTACTGCTGCTGTTTCTGGTCGAAATACGTCCGCTCGTTAGCCTCAAAATGATCCTTAGTCTGGTCTTCCTGTCCTTTTATAGGCTGTCTAGAAAAGATAGCACTGCGCATGCGTAAAGACTCTGGAGTTGATGGTTTCAAATCGATTAGAAGATACCCGTACGGTTTACTGTTGGCCTCTTTGAAATATATCATCAAATGTTGTACATTTTCAAGATACATCTGTCTGGCTAGAGTCATGATTTGCTGATTGTCGATGGGGTTATTTAACAAAACCAAGTAATGACAGTTACGTCTCTGTGATGGGTCCCTATTGTAGTAGACGTTCTGGTTGATTACGATGACGGATAAGTTTCTATTATGGCTGCCTTCCGTAAAAAAAAATCGTTTATGCGAGGGTCCTTGCTTGATGATGACATTAAATCATTCCAGATGACAAACTTTCTTACTCTGGGATTTAGGAAGGAACCCTGGTCTAAACCCAGTGGTATTCCCTGCATAAATCCAACCTCTGTTACAACCGCTGATCTAATGACGTCATAGAGAGGTTGCCATCGTTTGTAGAGCCATGCGATTCTTTGTGGAGGAGGTGTTATTTTGGTCAATCAGTTTTGTAACAGTAACTGTACGAAGGAAATCTCCCCGCAGGATGTGGGTCCTGACACATTAGCTGTGGGTTAAGCTGTAATGGGTTTTGAAAACAAAGTCCCGCTGCTGTTGCTGGCAAACATGACTACCCTCCTGCGGCGGTGGCGGTGGCGGCGGTGGCGGTTGATACCTATGGCTGTCTTCCTATATTAGTGTTGATAAATAACCATGTACGTTTCTCTGATGTCTTTTCATGACGTCTTTTCTTGAAAACCAGTTTTGGCAATCACGACACTGAACTTTATACATGTTTACACCTCGGCGTCCTGTCGTGAAAAGACAAAAGTTAAGATTTATGGCCTATATTCACACTCTAGGGCAATGCATTGTGGGTAAAGTAAAACTCAAAACAATGGATAGTACAACAAATTTTATTATTCATTAGTTCATAAAGCAGACATAGCATTGTAACATAAATCCTACATGTACTCTGAAATGGACAATATGATTTATTTACACTACTGAGAATCATCTACCTCCCGCATAATGGTATTCGGGTGATCTGTGTCAATTGTACTCCCTTTTCGATAAAACGGGGTCCTGAAGTAAGAACTTTCTAGGATAGTTCACTCTACTAAAGTATCCTCCAATGGCCGTCAGTGTAGCTAGTGATCACATCGTCAAGCAAATATGGTTTGGTTGGTGTTTAAAGCTTCTAATCTGATTCATATGGGGCATGATTACTTTCTTGTCGAGACATTCCTTGTAATGCTAAAAACGGGCACGATTTTTTACGACATACTTCTTAATGCCTTTAGCTTTTTTGTAGATGTCCTTAGTTCGGACGAGGTAGGCTAGTGAGTCGGTGTCTGTAAAAAGTAGAGTTGCTTTCGCTCCAAATTTGCTTTTGATGCAGTTGTAATGGAAATCATACATCAGAGTTCTGGAGATATTCGGGATGGAGAATCCGACATAGATAGGTCGGTGCAGATATCATTTTGATTTAAGTATGTGAACGCCGACTAAATCGTCAGAGAAAATTCTGATTTCATGAAATGTTGAGTTACATGTAAATTTTATGGCATTCTTTTCACTGTTGACTAATTTGACATCCATTCTTTTCCTTTAATTTTCCATGGTCTTCTCGAATACGCTATTATTCATCAAATTATAGAAATCTTTCTCGAAATTGTTTCGAGATTATTTTCTCTTCTCCGTGTTGTAATCAATATAAGACTTCAACCAAGGAGATTTCTTGAAGGTAAACACTCTGTGAACCATGGTCAATCGCATTCCTAATGATATGTACTGTTTGTTGTTCCTATAATGTAAGAAATACGTTTCCTTGTTTTTGAGGTTGGACACTAGTTTTTTTAGCAGAACTGTAATGATCCAAACAGTAGTGCAGGTTTTCATATGATTTTTCACAATCTGCAATATCCCGCCATAAGGTCTTGCTGTAGTTAGACAACTCATCTTTCATCACGGTCATTCGTTCTGGGGCCAAGGGGTGTTCATTGTGTAGGTCGTGGAGTTCTGGAGGGTACTCCTGATCCACTTCCAATATGTACGTACCCTTCCGTCACATCATCGGGAACAGTTGTGATGTCAAGCATGTAATTTTCGATATCGTTAAGCCAGGCAAAGTGGTGGGCGGGGAGTGACTGGGACATGGCCCAGCCATACAAGCTATTGGTGTCTAAATAAGTGATGTATTCTGCTAACTTGGTTTTGTCGTGTCCGGGTACATATCGATGATTGATCATTGATATACCTCCTCGCAAGCCTTTCTCAATGTATAAGTGCTGATCGATATCGGTGAGCAGTTCGAGTCTAACATCGGTCATTTTAGCGTTGCTTGCCAAGCCAGTCGAGGGTTGGTGTACAAATGAGCTGCGTCGAGCCCATACGACTCCAAACATAGAACTCTGAAATTCTCGAACACATCGGCAAGTTAAAGAACATCTGTCAATGCATAAAGATCCGAAATTCATCAAGATTTTTTATCTCGAACTGTTTCAAGTCTTTGCGAGCGTTATCGTACTTTTCATCTGTTACGTACGGAAGCGTATTAGGGCCACATTTAAACTTCTTTTATTTTTAATTTCCACACTTTATTGTGTAAATTATACACTTAATGTGTAAATTATACACTCTTAAGTGTAAAATTTAAACTTTAATCTGTTAATTTTACACTTAAATATGTAAATTATACACTTTAATCTGTAAATTATACACCTTAATGTGTAGATTTTACACTTTATTCTATACATTTTCCACTTTAATCTGTAAATTCTCGAACACATCGGCAAGTTAAAGAACATCTGTCAATGCATAAAGATCCGAATATCCATCAAGACTTTTTATGTCGAACTGTTTCAAGTCTTTGCTGCGAAATGCTTCCTTTGGAGGGAGAGTAGTTACCTGGAACCTTTGTGGACTATCAAGTATTAATAGGGGTACACCTGCTTTTTTAATAGGAGCTCGATTCCATCTTTACCAAAGTCATGTTATATATATTATATAATATATATAAACTTCCCTATTCCCTCATCGGATAAATTTGTGATCAGATTTTTCCAGCGATGTTCAAAAAAACTGAAAACTATCTATGAAGTCCATACTTCCTACAAAAACAAAGAAATGTACTGCATGATAAGATGGGAAGCCTAGCCTCTTAAGTTAAATCTCTGTGAAATATATCACATTTCCATCTGTTGTTACCATGTTTGCCGAGGTGTCGATTCAATGTATTCCTGTGTGACATTATCACAATATTAGCATGACCACTTTGCATTCTTTGACTGATCACTTGTATCTTCAGTAACTTTTCTCTTTCCCATCTTGGAATGATTTTTCCCTGTGTTACGTAGATGCTACTCCTCCGAGTGTCTGTTTTAGAATGATTTTTGTCTGTTTCACGCCTGTATTTATACCTTCTGTCAATTTATTTCGCTAGTTTTTAGTTCATTTCTTATTTGTGTTTTTCAATTATCCCGAGATTTCACACTGAAAGTTAGATCTAATTACATTTTCTTGCTGTGCCGACTTGGAGCACCGAACTGGCACTACATCCAATATCCAACAAAGCCAGTGCGTTTAACAACACGGCTAATACACTTAACATTATGGTATTTAAATATTTAATACGCATACACACTTACACATGATACACAGGTGGCGCTATGGGACTTAAACACATTTTCGCCATTTTTATTTTGTCGATAGTAACACAAAGTCACTCGGAAAATGTAGAATTTAAAGGTTAGTTGTTCCAGATGTATGATGAGATAAAAATCAATCATATTTGTTTTTGTTATATGTACACGCTGATAAAGACTTGAATGTCTAGCGTATGAAGTACGTTGTACAAATCAGATATAACACACATGTATATATATATTTATAGAAATTTCATCATCTTCGTTTCAACGGCAAATAGCAAATATTGTTATCTGACTCACTATATAAATGGATATTAACCAAATTTGACTGTTTTTCCAAAAGATTAATTTTAAAACATGATTAACCGTGAATGCTACCCATGGACTGTTGCCCGGTCGCGTGATTTACCGTGAATGCTACCCATGAACTGTTGCCCGATCACGCGCTGCGCAATCGAACGCGCCTAATTACAAGTATACAGATGACAGTGACTACACTACTTGTCGTCTGTTTGTAAACATCGGTCAACTGTAAACATTACTTCTAGGTTTGAAGACACAGACGATGACGGGCTTTTAAATCTTATAGAGGACAGAGACCCAACTAATACGAAGAATATCATCGAAGGTTCTGTGAAGCAGCCACTTTGAGTTTTGTAATTTATTCACCTCAATGGTTAGATAACAAAACAGTTTTTTTTGTGCCTCATCAGTCACCGCCCTGCAGGTAGGGCGTAAGGATTGTACCTGCTGCCCCCATTACATGATCGTAGGAGGCGACTAAATTCTTCCTAATGTCTCCCTTGGCAATGCCTCACTTTTGGCCTTTAGTTGAGCGTTCGCCCATGTGAGGAAGACTTTGGGTTCTGTCCCCTGGTCGAGACATACCAGTCTTTGAAAATGGTAGTTGCTGCTCCTGCTTAGCGCTCAGCATATTAGGAGTGAGAAGATTGGTTCGCCCGTTGTCAGTATAATGTGACCGGATGGGGTGTGCTGCTTGGTGTCTTCGGCAGTACGCTTCAGTGAGGTAGCACTATAAATCGGCAAAAGTGTCGGCCTATCACAAGGAGACTTGACACGAACATACCGCAGCCTCCCAAAACACACATACGCACTCGCATGCATGTCGCACGCACGGGAGGCCGTCCTTAAATGACCTTAGCTGTTAATAGGACGTTAAACAAAATAAACCAAACCAAACCAAACCAAACTTCATCAGTCAACGGTCAAAACAGTTTTCACGAGGTGTTGGTACTGACCAAGTGAACGGTTTCCCGTCTTGTTATTTTATAGAATGTTCTAGAAGAACCTAACAAACCACCACTTGTTTAACCATTTCTAAACATGATGCAATCATTCTGCAATCTAAATATAGATCAACTACGGAAAACCTGTGACGTAAATGTCCCACCTGGACAGGGTGGTACGGCAGGGTGGTACTATGGATTATATAGAAGAATGAGGTGGCCCAGAACCCCCACTTTTATACTACTCAATGTAACAAATAGTATGTGTTACCTTCAAATTCCCTGGTGGCACCGTTTCCCATATTCGTTTCTTTCCGTGTACGGTTCGAGTTTGGTCATAAAGAGATTAAGTCCTCGTCTTTTTAGAATAAAAATTTCCTTGGTATTTCAAGTTACAGGATACCAGCGTGACTCCTTTAAGAAAAATCGACAAGCCAAAATTACAGCAGAATGGAAAATGTCATAATAAACTTTAAACCTGACACGAGTTCATTGTCTACTTATGTACTCGTGTACGTACAGTATTGCTGTCCATGTAAGGCAAGGTGAAAAAGTCCAATTTCAAATTTTATGTTATTGGAAGGAAAACATAATAAAAAGCATAACTGTTTAACTTAAGTACATTCGAAAACTGACTTTATACTGATAAATAAGGTTGTTTAGATTAGCTGTGGGTTGAAGGACTAACAAAACATTACGTTGAAAGTATTCTACCTCGAACAGAAAGAGACTTTTGAATGGTTAGGCAAACCAAACTTATCAAGAAATCTTCTTATTCTATACTTTACCTTAGATACCAAGTAGAGTTAAACTAATTCCGTGTCGAACACCATTCAGGAAGAATCACTTCTGATAAGAGTGTATACATCATGACCGAGAAGTGGCGTTATGTGTCATTTTACAGGTGAGAACTGAACGGATGAACGAACAGCCAATGCAATTTTATAATCAGCACGTAAATTTTAAATGCCTTATAGTCTCCGAAAGAAAACGCTTTACATTTAAATTTTGATGACTAGCTGCAGTATTTCTGCATGCATACATAAATATCAATTTTTCTAAAAACGTATGTAAAAATGGTAATACAATGCGGTTATTCAAATTGACTATCTTATCTCAGTATTAACTCGAATATATTTATGTTATGGATTTATAAAAACATCTTATACCTTTTAGGTTTTATTGTCTCAAAACCTTGTTTTGTATTATGGTATAAATGTACAGCTGTAGTAATTGCTATTAGCACTGATGTCAATAATTTTTAGTTTTCAAATTTGAAACACGTTTCTGTACAATTCAATACAATACAAATAAGGGGTTCTTTTGAAAAATCAATAATCGTAATGTGAGGTAAGGTTTTTGGCGCCATTTATTTATTTATTTTTTATAAAGGTATGAAAAAATCAAAAGCTACATTCTGCATACAAACAATGGATAATTGATTATGCAAAATTATGTGAACTATTTCATCAATTGATTTCAAAATCAACATCTCGCTCAAAACTTGGTTACAAAATAACAGCTACATATTTCTTGTTAAGTGATAAATTCGTTATTTACATTAACTCTATTTGGTTTGTATTCTGTGGTTACGTGCAGTAAAGAAACGTTAATCAAAGTTTCTCAAAAAACGTCTACGTACATGTTCCTTATAGATGGAACCCTTTAACCCTATTAGATTCGACAGCTTGTTTATCTCGTGTGTTTACCTGTTGATAATGTATGTCCTTGACGTCAAACGGCAATGCATTTTAATTTGACAGAAAAGTTAAGGATCACCTGACGAAATCTTTACGTATTGTTTTCGGTGAGTGTGCCACTGTCGGGGGGCTAGTTGATTATATCGAATTTTACAAAAGATCTGTCTTACAAACAACTTAATATTTCCTGTGCATATGATAGCAGGCAATAAGTAAAACGTCTATATAGTTTACTGTTCCCTAAATAGAAACTTTCAGGTAGCAACACAGACAATCAACACAGAAATCGTGTGTAAGACACATGATTGAAAATTGTCATTTTTGTTTATACACAAATATAAGGTCACTATCTATCTCATATTATTGATAGAAGCACCTTACCTATCATGAAGCCTAGCTCACTCTGAGGTCATATGGTGTAGATAATGACGTTTCCAAGTAAATAAGCTTTCCATGGCATGAAATTCTTTGTTTCTATTTAATTCAATATGCATGCCAGAGCCGATCAGCATGCTTGTCCACTTGCACCCCACGATCTTCATCTACCGGAGCTTTCGTAATTTTTCAGAAGTTTCGATCCATGCAAATCTATGTGTTTATATTTTTTATGGTTTCGTCGAGTTTAAGCTTAAGTTATGGTTTTAATTGCGATGTCAGTATTCTTTTTATGGTACAGTCATGTGTATTGAATGGAAATTAAATATCTATCATTCATTGTATTTGAGGAGCGTTTACGTCAAAGATGTTGTGTTTTGATGAATGCATAATTGGTATAAGGTAGAATTTGATGTTATTATAATATAGCTTTAATATATTCCAGATCTACTGAGGATTTCATAAAACACAGTTTACATAACCTTGTTATATCATCCTCTATAAAGCAGCGGTTAGTTCAGTTTCACACTCGGCACCCATGGACTAGTGTTATAACAGCCCTTAAATGTTCAACAGTTTCTTTTTTAGAAGTTCATGATTGTATAGTGGTTCTAGAAATTCTCTCTCAGTACAGAGGTGTCCGTACCCATTCCTTCTCCAGGCCGCGCTCTCTCTACCCCTCTCATTCTCGCTAACTCATAGTTCTCCCCTATTACTCTCGAATGTTCCCTGGGTTCCAATACCCCGGGTCTTATTTGGGACCCTGTTGACTTTGAGATTCTAATGACCTGTGAAGAAAGATTCATTTTTTTGTTTGTTTTTAAACCGGATCCTGCTTTCACAAATCTACTTTTGATGATTCAGTACTAAACCTTCCAATATTGGAATATATATGGTAATATGGAATTAAATTGGGCACATACAGACAGGCAAATGAAACATATTTCATTCATTCCACCTTAAGTAGAAAATGGAATACATTAGTATGTTTATATGTTTTGTCCTGACATGCAGTAGGATCAGTTACGTTTGGCGAGAGAAGTTTGATTAAAACGTAATTAATCTACAGAAAATAATGTGTATGGGTCAAATTAGTACAGCCGAACCTCGTTATCAAGAAGTGGGGTCACGAAAAACGTCTAAATATCCCGAGAAGTCGAGTTTTCTATATTAAGAGTTTTACTGTCGAAACTGTACTTTTTACTTCGAGTTAAGAAGAGCTTTCGAGTTGTCAGGGTTAAAAACGTAGTTTGACTGTAATAACGACGGCATGGCCTCGTGATGACTACTAGATTCGACGAAACAGAACTTCGTTGGATGCGTGTTAATGAAATAAATATATCACTGATAAAGTAATAGCGACAGAACGGACAATGAAATGTCATTGTTTCAAGGCGATCAATACACAAAATATAACAGTTACATCACAACATAGAACATGGAATGAGGAAAAAATATCTTATAGAATGTATTCAGAACAATACCGAAACTAGCCTTTTAGAATTTTTTTACGACGGACACAGTAACAAAATGTGCATGAATTTGTTCTACCCTTTTTTTCCATTAACTATTTTTTGACATTGTCGTACTTAATTCTATATCCTGATATGGTAGCAACACTAGGTGAGTGGCGGAATTTAAGCGACCGACAGAGCCTTGAGGATGCCCCCCGTCCTGGAAGGCATGTCAATGTTGCAACTCCAGAAATGGTCAACCAGTTTGACAGTTGATCATAAGCACACCAGGTGCACATTATCTCTGCTAATCTTAACTTTTTTTTAGGAAGATTATGCAAACTTTCCTCAGAGATTTGTCACTATGGACGAAACAAGGACCCATCATTTTACAACCAGAGGCCAAACAACAGTCGAAACAATGAAGCATCCTGGCTTTCCCCGCCAAGGAATGCAAAGACTGTTCTATCAGCTGGAACGGTTTCGGCCACGGTTTTCTGGGATACAGATTATATTTTGCTGATAGATTATCTCCAAAAGGGACAAACAATTAATGGCCCATACTATGCTTCACTTCTGAGGCAGTTACGGAAAATTATTAAACTTAAGCGCCGCGGAAAGCTCACTAAAGGTGTGTTATTTCATCGGGACAATGCTCCTGTTCACAAGTCTGTCATTGCCATGGCTGCCATTCACAATTGTGGCTCTAAACTGATTGAAAATCCGCCTTCTTCACCTGATCTCGCTCCATCAAACTTTCACATCTATTTCCAAAACTGGAAACAGCTATTTCATGTGCCCTAGCCCTGACCCTAACCCTAACATGCAGTGGATGACTTTCTGAACAGCCAAGAAAAGGAGTTCTATAAAAGTGGCATTGAAGCCCTTAAAAACCGCTGGCAAAAGTGTATAGATGCTGAGGGGATCAATGATACAATATGTGTGGCAAAATTTATATCCCTCAATATCAACATATCAATCTGCCCTTGTAACGTTGCTCATTATGTCGACCAATGTTTCCAGGAATCGGATTTGCGCGAGACTTTCCGTCTGTCTTGTTCTTATTTCACATCATCTGAAATGATGCCCTTCTGTTCGTAAGATAATTATTCATTTGTTGATCCTGATCCTGATGTTTCCCCTCTGCATCAGTGACGTGTACTGCTACATCCATCTGCGTTAATGATTCTTCAATATCATGTTCTGGGAATTGGGATCTCAATTGTTTAATCTCATCCTTAAGGTGATTGATATGTTCCTCCTGTTGCTTATTGAGTTTTGTTCTTCTCCCTTCTTTCTCGTTCAGACGCTATAATCCCGCTGAGGTCATCCATTTGTTTTTTTTTTCGCTACTTCATCTCGTTCAAGGACATCGATCCTACCTCTCAAGTCTGAAAAAATAAATGTTTTGAAGAAAATAAAGCTAGAATAACAATGTGTGGTTTATCTTTGTTTTAATAATCAACTCCATTATTTGAACCCTTTTATCCCCACTGACCATATTGGACTTAAAATTATGAAAGAATAGCAGAGTCCATTGAAGTTTGTTAGGGTTGAAAGGGTTAATACATGTATATACCCATACACAAAAGTTTAGTAGATAAATAATGAACAATATCTGTATTTTTGTGCAATGATAGCCTCGGTCGACGAATAATTAGCCAAATGTATATCGTAATTAATTATAACACATCTTAGGTGATGTCAAAAATTAATAAATGAATAAATACATCAATCAATCAATAAACAGTAAAAATAAAAAGGTTTAATAAAAAGATTTAATGTCCATTGCCTGTTATTCTATAATAAAACTGCACCAAGAATGATCGTTTCGTACTTGTTTTCTTTTGGTCGTAAATGTATTAAAGTCAGCATAAGACTTGAGCTGATCCCGAGAATTCTGTGGATTTTAACTAGCGTCAGGCCGTATGATAAATTATACGGTGTGTAACGTAGTTCCTTTTCGGTTTAAAATAAGAAACGAATTTACAAACAGGTCTTCTATACAACAACACGGCTGGTTTAAATCTAACTTAAAACGGTTTTTTCAACGTAAATAAGTCTAATATACACAAATTGGAAAAAAACCAATACTGCTCTAAAAATAGGCTTGATCAACACACACCGATCTTAAAATAAACGTGATTCAAACATAATTAGGGTTGACGTGAAAGGAAAGTATGCACTGGGCCGCTCGCCTACAATACCTTTACCGAGTAAACCGGCTATTCTTAGAATACACCTAATACCAAAAACATTTCAATTCATGTCGATGACGTAAGACACATTCTCCCTTATTTGGAATGTTTAACAAACCAGCAGTTCTTAAAATAACCTGATGCTATTTTCAAGTATGCTGGAAAACCCCCAATAATAATTCATCCTTCACTATGATACCCCACGTATGTGAGTGATCCCTATATGAACGAATGGGGGCGATGTATCACATGGGAATATTTCAACTTTTCCATTACAAGGAAAGAATGTTTTGTTTTGGTCCCCTAACCGAGGCAGAATCAACAGAATATACCGACACAATAGCTTAAAACGAATATATAACAAAAGATTAAGATCTACGTGGAGACCCCAGCTAGCATAATACCAAATGGTACACGTTATTTTCATCTCGACGTTTAAACTACACCATTGGAGACGATCACTGAGATGTCATTATATAAGATATCTTATATGATTTGGAAAAATCCTAGATCAACGTTGCTCCGTGAATAAATGACAATTTGGCTTGTCATAGAACGCAAAACCAGAATAATGTTGATGTTTTAAGTGTTGGACAGTCTATTATTTGTGATTGCTCGACTTAAACTGAATCTACATCCCTGTCCTGTGCTTCAAGGTCTCTTTGTGTCACTTTCTCGTTCAAACGCTGTATTTCGTTTTAATTTAATTTGGTTTCCCTTTCAATATCCCCAATTTTGTTTTTCATGTCTGAAATATCAATTGATTTGAAAAACGAAAACATAGATTGTACATATTTAAACTCCAGCTCAATTTTGTATCAAACTAACTTGTATAGTTTTGACATGTAACTGTCTTAGCTGAGTAATATATTGCATTTTCTACCTTCAATTTTCCTGGTGGCACGGTTTCCCATATTCGTTTCTTTGCTTGTACGATCCGAGTTCGGTCATGAAGAGACGAAGTCTTCGTCTATTTAGACCAAAGTCAAATGCGTTCCTTCGTATTTCAAGTTAGATGATTCCAGTATGGGGAATAAAAAGAATCGACAAACCAAGGTTACAGCAGATAGGAAAATGTCATTAGTATCTTACATCAAATTTAAACTAAACACGAGAGTATAATGCTTACTGACGTAATTTGTATGTACAATATTGAGACAATGTAAGGCTACAGTTGTGTTATTATTTGCTTGTATGTTTATTTGCCTGTGTGTGTGTTTTTGTTTTTGTTTCGTCCTTTGAGATTTCAAATACCTACTAGCTAGCAAGGTTCAGAAAACACCCATTTTAAATATCATATCTTAGTTTAAACTGTTGAATGGGCTGTTTAAATAAGTGTTCTAGTCGAGTGGTGGTTCATATGGGTGCAGTTTACTTTCATGGATTTTACTGATATATTTCCATAAATTATGAAAATCAGTTTGTGTTTTTTTTTTTGTGAAACTGCCAAAACCCTTTCAGCAGAAAAAAAGTAAGTACACCAAAGCCGAAGATGCTAGTGTATGTATGTAGGACCAACAAAACATCACGTTGAAAGTAATCTACCTCCGACAGAAATGTAATAACGTTTTAAGACAATGAGAGATATTGAAAAGCTAGGCAAACAAGTCAAAGGAGGTTTTGAATTGTAATCACCAGAGAAAGAAATACATGTACTTATCATATCAAGTTACAGGTTTAACTGAAAATCTGTCGTTAAGTACGCTAATCAAATTATAGGTATAAGTTCCTGAATAAACCCTTTGGGCAATGTGGGATTTAAATTTGCTTTATTAGATTCGACAGCTTATAGTGTATTTAGCTATCGATAATGCTTATCCTTGACGTCAGCAATTATCCAACTGCGACAACTTGGAAACGCATTTAAACTTGGCAGAATAGTTTAGTTGTTATATAGCCTATATCATCAAACGTGTAAGCTTGCATGGCAATGCTAAGCTTACCTCCTGGTAGTGGATATCAAATAGCATACTGTTTGCAAATCACCGTGAATGTCACATTCCTTAGGGGTTCTGACAGTGAACACACGTAATTGAGAAATAAACAATAAAGTGATCCGATTATTGTCGGTGTGGCAAATTACATGGTTCAGGCAAGTGATGTTTCTTCTACTTTACTTTCTATGAAATTCATTTCAATCATCTTCATCATAGTCGAATTCCTTAAAATCCGTGTTCAGTTCGCAATTTGACCCCGTAAAGCTTATACTCAAAAATACTGGCTGCCGTTGGCTGAAGTTGTGACGTAATCGCCAGTGAGTGACCAGTACGCTGATTAACAGTAGATCGACAGGTGTAAATTGGGCATTTTAGGGGTCGATAATACGGTACTGGATTGACAGGATTTGATATCGTTTTGGGGTTTTTTTCTTTTGAAAAGAAATATAATCAATATAAATATATATCAATGTTTATTCCGGGTACGCTTTTAGTAAGTGATGGCAAAATATAAATACATATTGTTAATGTAATTATTACATTAAGAACATCAAAAAAACTCAAACGTTAAAATCTATAAGATGTTAACTGATTATTGATTGAAACTGTAAAATATGAAATATAACGTGTTCGCTATGTACTAGTTGCACATATACAACGTTCATTGAAACTTCTATACACATGGCCTACTTCGAAATTAGGCAGACTATAAACATGTGAGTCGAGGCAGTAAAAATATAATTATAATTCGTCAATAGCACTTGGACTTTCAAAGTGTATAATTATCATATAAGTTACTAGTAAATTGACTCATTATACGTTTAAAGTGTGTCCTATTTTACAATTATGAAGCGAAATATCGTGCACATGGACCCAACGTGACGTTTACAATTGCGTCTGGCTCGCGATCGATTACCGATAAGTTAAAAGTAGGATTCAATAATTCCAATAATGAATAAATAAATGAATGAATGAATGAATGAATGAATGAATGTGTGTGTGTGTGTGTGTGTGTGTGTGTGTGTGTGTGTGCGTGCGTGCGTGTGTGTGTGCGTGTGTGTGTGTGTGTGTGTGTATGTATGTATGGTTGTAGGTAGGTAGGTAGGTAGGTATGGATGGATGGATGGATGGATGGATGGAATAGCATCTTAAAGTAAGGAATATGTGTCCATATATTTCGGTTATCTGGTGAGAAGGGATCGAAGAAGGATCAAGGTCACTTTTACCTCTAATATAATTTATCTGACACACACCTTTGTCATCACGGTAGTGTTCGTATTTACCGATATATAATTGTAGATTGTATTAGTCCTTCCAAGAAGTTCTCTCTCGATGGCATTTCAGAGTTTCCTACAACACATCCAGCATGAAATGTGTAATGTGCATGAAATAGTTTTATTGTGGTTTTTTTCCCATTAATTATTGCTTTGTCCAATGATATTGTCTGGCTGTTGTTTCAACCATTAAACAGAAATTATAGTATATTGTTCCCTGAATTACTGATTTCAGATATATGAATGAACACTGCTGTTAAAAAACTCTGTTAATAATAATACAGCATGCAGATTTCGGTCATTTCCTGTGTCTCATACAAGTTATATAGTTACAGCGATACTGGAATAGAGTATTCAGGCAGGCAGTAGACTGTGGTTAGCATTATCTGCTTCAAAATGATTCCAGATTCAATCTGCTGTAGAAGGCTTCACTCGTTATGTCGACTAATGTTTCCAGCGATCGGATTGGCTGGGTACGAGTTTTGTTTTTTTCTTCCTGGAATTATTGGAGAATTCACGTGTATCTTGTTCTTGCTTCACATCATCTGAACTGGTGCCCTGTTGTTCGTTGGATAATTGTTCGTCATTTGTTGGTCCTGATTCTGAAGTCCCCCCCCCCCCCCCTCCGTATCGGTGACGTTTACTGCTACATCTCGCTGCGTTACTGGTATTTGATTTTCATTTTCTGGGAGTTGAGATCTCAAAAGTGCTAATTCAAACTCTCTTTCTTCCAATCGCTCTGTTAATTGTTTAATCTCGTCGTTAAGGTGATTAATCTGTTCCTCCTGTTGTTTGTTGGCTTTTGTTCTTCTCTCCACTTCCTCGTTCAGTCGCTCATGTCTTTATTGCTCTTTTCTCTATCCCGTTCAAGGACCTCGATCCTGCTTCTCAAGTCTGAAATCAAATATATATATAGATTGTACTTTTACTTTTCCAACATCCCACATGGGATGTCTTCTCCTTTTCAATTACAGGGAAAGTATGTTATGGTTTCTGTCTCCTAGCCGAGATAGGAACAACAGACAACAGGGACATAATAACTCAAGATTAATAAAACAAATAAATAAACAAACGATACAAATCTGCCAATGACCGAAGCTAACATGATATCATTGTGTACACACTATTCTCATTTTGATGTTTAAACTAAATAACTAGCAAAGATATCTGAGGTGTCATTATGATCGAATACAGGATAAATTATGCTGACATAACCTTCCTCACAAAATTTCATTGAAACAGACTAAGTTTGGTGTTTATAGCGTTAGAACAGCTTTATGTTTGCTCACCTTCAACTAAATCTACATCCCTATCCACTACCGGTTCTTGAGCAGCACGACCGGCCATATTTTCTCTTAATTCCTTTAATTCGTCGTCTCTTTGTGCCGCTTCCTCGTTCAAACGCTGTATTTCGTTTTGATTTAATGTGGCCTCCTTTTCAATATCTCCAATCCTATTTCTCATGTCTGAACAATTAATTGATTTGAAGAAACACCCCCCCCCCCCCCCCCCCAAAAAAAAAAAAACAACCGGCAAGACGAATATAACGATTGTACATATTTATTGATAATGCTTTATAAATTCCTGTTTATATTCTCTATCAAAATGGGTTGTATGGTTTCATTTTATAAAAGCTTTGGCAAAAAAATGGACAAAAAAGTTTCCATAGCAAAATAACACGTTGTACCTTCCATTTCCCTCATAGCACCGTTTCCCATGTTCGTTTCTTTCTTGGTATGGTCCAATCTTAAAGAGGTTGTCTTCTTTTTAGACTAAAGTCAAATAATTTCCTTCATATAACACAGTAGAGGATTTCAGCGCAGAGCCTTAAAGAAGAATGAACAAACCAAGATAACAGCAGAAAGGAAAATGCCATAAGTATCTTACACAAATTTAAAACATGACACCGAGTTCATCGCCTACCGACCTACCCTTGTAGGTACGCCTAAAGCTTTGTGGCATATCAAATTAGTTTAATTAACTCCATATAACATAACCACTCATGCAAGATCCTCTATTTATGGCACACGAGATACATTGTATATCTAAAAGAATTCTACCAATAACATAAGATAAAGATATGTAACTGGCCAACGTGTGTTTTGAATTGTACTCATATGATAAAAAATACAAACATGTACTTATATAGATTTAACAGTTTTAACTTACAAACAAAGATTTCCAAAACTACTAACTTTATACTTTACCTTAGATACCAAGTACGACGAAATTCATTCTGTGTGGAACACCATTTAGGAGAACGCCTTTTAGAATCACCCCTGACGACAGCGTATACGTCATAACCGAGAGTGTCGTGATTGTAGTTTTTACAGGTAAGAACAGGTACGGGTGACCGGATACCAAGCAATTTCAAACTGTTTCAACTACCTGGCTGTTATACGAGGGGTGTTCCAAAAATAATGTCACTTGCATCGGTGCTCATAAAGCGGAAGTGCTTTTGTTCATTTTAATTTGCTCTGCCCTTCAAAATACTCCCCGCCAGCCAGAACACACCTTTTTAGCCGGTCAATCCATTTTTGGAAGCATTTTTCATACTCTTCAATGGGTACACCCATCAGACACTGATAAACAGCAGATCCAAGGGCATTTCTCGAATTGTATCTCCTTCCAGATAAATGATATTTAAGTTTTGGAAAGAGAAAATAGTCGCAGGGGGCCAAGTCTGGCGAAAACGGAGGGTGCGGAAGGACGGTAACCTTCTCTGATTCCAAAAAGTCAGTCACAATACGTGCCTTGTGAGCGGGTGCATTATCATGCAAAAGTCGGACATACTTAAGTCCTGTTTTGGGGCGGCGACTTTTGTAGTAGTTCTTCAACTTTCTCAGAACAACGTTTTTATAGAACTTGCCTGTGACCGTTCTGCCTTTTGGCACTGGGATTTGAATAGCTGGATCCTTATTAGTGAAAAAAATAGCATACAAAACCTTCTTTACCGTTCGTATTCGTTTGGCAATACTTGGGCGTCTGGCATTTTTAGTGGCCCATATTCGGTTGGCAACCTTCCGCTTTGGTTCAAAATAATACACCCAGGTCTCATCACCAGTGACTATATTATCAAAAGCCTTTTTACTATATTTTGGGTACATTTTGAGAAGTTTTTTTGCCATTGTTACACGCGTCTTCTTTTGCTCATCCGTTAACAAATGGGGTATCCATCTTACATTTATCTTTCTAACTTTTAGGTGTTTCTTCAAAATTGCATGAACTCTTGCTAACGACAAGTTTGTCAATCGAGCCAATTGTCTTACGGTGAATCGAGCATCAGTTTTGAGGATATTTCGGATTTTTTCTATGTTACCTTTGGTCGTAGTTATTGCAGGACGACCTGGGTGAGCAGCATCTTTAAGTTGCTGCTGCCCAGCACTAAATTTACCTACCCACCTACAAACAGTCCTGTGAGACATTTGGCCCTCCCCATAAATGTCACACACCTCGCGGTGAATATCTACAGCCTTTATGCCGAGTAATGACCTAACTTTTATATAGGCCCTAATTTCAAGAACATTTTCAGCTCGTTTTCCTGTCATTTTGTGTCTAGTCTAACGAATAGGCTATGAAACGATGTACACTGTACCGAGGCCAGTGAACGTGTGGACGAGATATTTACCTGTGTCACGAGCCAGTGATCACTCAATCGACACGAGGTGGTTTTGTGCATAAATTGCACGATTTCCGCGAAATAAAGCACAGATGACATTATTTATGGAACACCCCTCGTATGTAATCAAATTCATATTTAAACGCTTCATTCATATGAGTCTCTATTGAACATTTATTTGAGATTGGCAGGTGATAGGTCGCTGCTGGTGGACTTTTAGTCTCCGAAATTTGCCTTTAGAAAGCATATGACGTTTAAATTCTTAAAATTAACGGCAGTGGTTCAGAATACATGCATGTATTTCAAGTTCTCTTAAAAGATATCCAATGTCCAACTGAAAAGAAATTGACCATAATTTTGTGGTGAGTTAAATTGACTCCATTGTTTCATGATTACCTCGAATATATGTTTTGTGTAGTGGAGATACAACAGAAAGGGAATTGTGACGAGAGTACATGTAGCTCCATAAGATAAAAATACATTGTTGTAAAATCCTTCTAGCCAGCGCTAAACACCTCGCCCCGAACCTTCAACAAAACAAAGAAAAATAACCTTGTTAGACTCAATACATTAAAACAGAATCCTCGGCACTTCCTTTAGTTGCACAATTTGATGACCTAAGACAGAACACGGGGAACGTTCACAGAGAGAAAAGGTTGTACATGACGAGAAGTCCATGGCTTAAATAGACTCCGAAGACTGATAGAAGAGATCGATGACAAGTAACAAGTAAGTCACCGTTTCCTCAGTTAAAAACTTGAATTTTTCTATTTTCTTACATTTGCATAACATGGCATAAATACCACTGCCACTGTTTTTTTAATGATTTATGTTTGTTTGAAAAAGTTGAATTTGAATATGATTCCAGTTAGGTAATTTATTCTCAATATTTTATTCAGGAGTCCAGAACACAAAATTTTGATTGAGTATTCCCAATTCCACGAGATAAAGCGAGTACTAATATTTTAAGACCTTTCAATCGGCCCGAAAAATAACAACAGCTGGTCAGAACCATCTCAGGATCAAGTAAGTTAAAGCTGAATTCCACTGGTGGAACTTCAGAAGTTTGAATTGTGAAAAATTTATGCATGGCGGACGACGAAAGAAGAAGCATATGATGACTATTATAGGTCATCCCGACCCTTTAGATCAGATGACCTAAAAATGCAGATAATCTGGATTTTAACAAGTGCAATCAATGATTACAAAGCTCACCGGCAGCAGCAATCACACTATGCATTCATTTTTTATGTACGTATAAGCGTGTCATTTTGAAATTGTACGTCACATAATATCGCTCCTAGACCTGTAATGGATGTATAAACCAAATTACTTTCTATACAGACTTACAAATTTTCCAGAAACGTACCCCAAAATCTTTAAATCGGGTTTTGGTGCCAAAAAAATTAAGTCCATAAAATGGAAAAATGCAAAAAAATCACAATTTTTTTCTGCATGATTTTGCCATAACATCACTCCTCGACCACTAAAAATGTATAAACCAAATTAGAAGGGTGTGAGGTGTACATATGTATATACTTTTGGACTTACCCCCAAAACTTTAAAGTGGGGTGGGACATGGACGCTGACGCTGGGGGTAACGGTTACTCGTAACCAGTGAGCTAACAATATGATATAAAGTACTAATTGTATTAATTACTTTCCATACAGAGACATCAATGGGCTTCTTGATAATCATGTATCATCTTATCAAAATTTTTTCGGAAACTAATTCCTAGATTAATTAAGACTGGTACCAAAAATACCTCCTCTGTATCATGTATGTTCTTGCAGTGGGTCAAATGAGACCTTGTTCATTTCGTGTTGGGTTGAAAGGCAAATGTGCCTTTTTAACGCCTCTTCACCTTTAACCCTAACAGAAAGCAACAAAAATCTGATCAAATGTACATCTTGATTATGGTGGAGATAATGAACTAAATCTTGTGACAGGTTCCAAAGACATGTTACTGATAAAGGGTTTCGATGGGACGAACGGAAAAACTTAGCACACCATTATCATCAAACAACTGAATTGTTAACTGTCAGAAGGTACTTAGTTGTTATAAGTCGGCTGAACAATAATTCTAGCCAACTTATTTGATATTCAACAGAATAACATAATATGTTTTAGTCATAAAATGGTTTTATTTGTGTCAAATGACATCATCATGAACATTTTCTTGTGAAAATATCAGATTTACATATATATATATATATATCTTACAAAGCATGGAAGAATGCGGAACTTTGGTTTGGTCATGATGGATGAATCATGAAATGGACGAATGAAATGAAAATGAATCATTTTGATCATTAGTTACACAGAATTGTGTGGATACATCAATATGACAAAATTACACCTTAAGGAAAGCATACTATCCAACAGTATCATTAATGTACCATTGTATATGATTTTAACTGGAAACTACATCGTAGACACGTTGACTTGACTCGTAGATATGGTAACAAAATAAATTCTTTTTCCATTAATACATAGGGTCCCCTGCTTCTAATGTCTAACTTACAATATTACAAATAAACGTAAATAGAAACTGCTTTTAACCAACAGCCACAAACAGAAACTTGATATGTACAGTGGTCTTCCTGTATACAGTCAAACCTCGTTATCTGGAAGTCAATGACGCCATGAAAAAAATCTGAGATATCCCAAGTATAGAATCGTTTACCTCGAGTTAAGCTGGGTCTTTGATCATGAGTTATCAGAGCTTGTGATGATGAGGTTTGACTGTATATATCATATACATATATCAGAATAACGTAACTGGTTTAAAGGAATTAGAACAACACTTTCAACAATAAACATTAATTTTGATTTTGAATATATTTGCAATATTATATTGAACTTCAACCTTTCTGGTGGACAAGTTATTATTGTGCAGACGAACAGCTGATATTTGGTAAGTATTACTATCACATACCACTATCAGATCTGTTATTTCAACAACAACGACTCTTAAACTCACTCTTATCGTAACAAATGTAACAGCATTGTTGCCATAACAACAGTAAATAATTGTTACAAACAGGAATTAATAGCCGATGTAACTATGACAACACTGATAATACTGTAACCGACATTGATAAAAATAACCTAACATAAACATAGGTAAACAAAATGTCGTTGTTAAGCTTGTTTCGACCATCATCGGTTTGAAAACTATCCGAAAACAAACAAAAATCTAATTAAAACGGGCTTAAACATTTAAGTTTGATGGAGGATTATAATATTAAAAGGATTTTTCAAGAACAGTTTAAATATTAACAAAAATCAATGTTTTCTCTGGAGGTTTACTGATAGAACAAGAACAGTTACTTTGTTGATTGGAGGGTCAATTGAAGTTTATTACATTTTTACCAGTGAAATATCAAAAATTATTCATTCTATAAAAGTGATATTTTTCACTAGTGAAAAATATCACTTTTGCTGATTTGACCAATCAAATCAATGATTAGAAAATACCAAAATAATTGACCAATCAGAAAGCCCGACATATATGTCAGCACCTGGACAGGGGGAACTACTATAAATGTATGCAAACTTTTGCTGTAGGCCTAGTTAGCATACGGGGTAGGTTTTTCGTTGATAAAAAATGTAATAAACAGAATATCTAACAGTGTCTTCAGTAATACCAAATATATTTCACGAGTGTGGCTAATATTTTGATATTTTTCACGAGTGCTGCACATGAATTCCAATCAAAGGGCTATTTTAAAGAAAGTATCGAAATATAAAAATCAAAGAACATATTAATTTTCAATGAAACAGTAATACCTCGTGATATTGTCACTGTTTCTCCAGCCAAATTTTGGCATCAAATGTTTTGGCAATACATACAAAACATTCAATTTAAATTTTCATTAAATAACTGTACCTCGATATATGTTTCAAGTATGATAAAGTGTTGAATGAAGAGGGGTAATATTGTTTTACTGTGTATTAAAATTTTGAACGAAAACAGGTATTTGACAACATGAAATGCAAGTGATGGCATATAAAATTATTTCTTGGATTGATACACTAATACAATACATGTTAATAAACGATTATTATCAACTCACAAATATTCATACCAATTGTAATGTAAATTTTCATTCATTTAATACATTTACACCTGTTTATTTATACCTGTTCATTTACACCTGGATAAATATACCTGTAAATTTACACCTGTATAAATGTACCTGTAAATTTACACTTGTATAAATATACCTGTACATTTATACCTGTTCATGCACACCTCTGCATTTACACCTGTACACTTCTATATTTACAATACACCTCACCTGAGAAATCTCCATTACTGCACTACGTGTCAGAAATACTTTTACTCCACACCTTTATGTGAGATAATTGTTTTAAGATTAATATTTACTGATGTACCGGTAATTGAATAATACATATGTTATCAAATTTCAGGTGCCAGTTTCATCAGCATTCCTTAGTTGCCCATATAAGGTAAGCTCTATTGCTTTAGGAAGCCATTATTTGAGAACTTGCTTTCATAAAGTTTGTAATGCTTGCATATTGAAAATTTTAAGTTAAGGAATTTTCATAAATACGAAATATTGGTAAAACTGGAATTATATTGTTTTTGTTTTATATCCAATTGAGAATATACATTAGTCTGATTACTAATGTTTTATGAGGCCTTTGGTGTTTGTTTTTTTAAAGAAACATTGATAAAAAAAATTTGGCAAATAAACTGCTTAACACTATCAATCAATTGTATATCCACAATGTTTTACAAAACCTTATTAAAAGTTATATGTAAATGAAGCAGTTCAAAGGAAGCACCTTGTTCCAAAAATAGACATGCATAAAGAATTCATTGTTAAAACATGTACAAAACACTTTGAATAACTTGTATCTCAACAACACACATTGTGACAAGTAAATTATGTTATACCTTTTTTGTAACTTAATACAATCACATTAAATTACAAAACTTTTCTAATTGAAAAAATACCATTAGGAAAAAAATCACAGTGTCATAGTTACTATCCATTGGTATCAGGGCTCTGTTTATTATCAAATTCTGATGACCTGATGGCAGATTTTACATCACATATATTTTCATTTCTTTTTTATGTACATCACATATATTTTTTTTTTATGTTTAAGTAACATGATATGTGAAATAATCTATTAGGAAAGAATAATAGCATCACTTTAAAGTTTGAAATTATTGTAAAAAATCTGAATTTTTCGTTTTTTAATTTTGGTTTTAATCAATTATAATGTAATATATGGCGGTATACATTGGCCAATCTGTTGTAGATATATGAAGTAAGATGTAATGACAATTTTTTTCAGATGAAATTTTAAATATGAGATTCAAGTTTATATTATGTGTACGAAATTCTCAGATTTTTTCTGACATACCAGGCCCGAATTCATCAATGCTCTTT
The DNA here is from genome assembly GCF_902652985.1 of Pecten maximus. Classification (NCBI taxonomy): domain Eukaryota; kingdom Metazoa; phylum Mollusca; class Bivalvia; order Pectinida; family Pectinidae; genus Pecten; species Pecten maximus. The sequence goes on along the minus strand of NC_047033.1, from coordinate 15,258,993 downwards.
AAGATCAGGAAACTCCTTAACTCAAAATTTTCCATAGAAAAGCATTATATAGTTGAATTCTGTAACGCTTTTCTACGAAAAAAGTTTGAGTTTAGGAATTCCGTAAGTTAAGGAATGTTGATGAAACTTGCCCCTGATCATTTCACATCAAACTTTATCTTACACCTGTCTAAAAAAAGGTAATTCTTCTACCTGTGTCCTACCTGTGTCCCTTAATAACAATAACATTGACAGTTCGTTAAGGATTCTAGTGTCCAGATCAATAAACTTCATTTCCCTAACACTAACACAGTATATTCCCATTCTATTTTTATACATTGTGACCTTGATTGACATTGATCGTTGAATTAATTAGAAACCCAATTGTGCATGTATATACTGTAATTATATTGTGTCATTCAGAAATTCCAGGAATTTTAAACTTTAGAATTCAGAAGCATTTTCCAGATAAATTTAAAGGGAAACAGGGGATATCTCTTTAAACTAAGAACTTTGTAAAGAAAATTAATTTGGGTTGGCTCCTGACACACATGTTATTGCATATAAAACTAAAAGAAAAATCAAATGGAAATACATGTAGAAGTTATACAGAAGGGAATCAGGACATTCAGAACCTACATAAACAGATCTTTTATGAACTGCCGGTAACACTAGTTTGGTTAATAGCTTTCAAAATAGAACATTTATTCAATTTTCAAATTAAAATCTTCAAACCATAGCATAGCTATAACATGTAATATTTTTGAACCTAATCTTACATTTATTGGACCTTACATACCTAAATCACGTAACACTACAGAAAACAAAAACATTTTCCGTATAAAATTAATGACCTTGGCATAAAATTAATGACCTTCAAAAGTTACTAGATGTTGAAGTGTTAGAAGGATTCTTTTTTTTCATTCCATGTACGATATTACAATAATGCCCTTCATTAATATGAAAAACAAGTACTACATTCCTGTTAGATTGTGTTTCTGAAACACACATAGCATATTCAAATGTTTAATTCATTGCAAGAGTCTATCATTCTTAATACATAAATGGTGCAGTTTAAAACGTCACTAAAAATCTATCGTTTAAAAGATAAAATAAAATAAAAACTGACTTTCCTTTCTTTTCCAACAAAGCAAATAAATCCATGGACACTGGAATGCTACAATAATATATTGATTATCTTACCATCACAACCACCTGAATGATTATCACATAAAAGCATGCCTCTATATACCTTTAAATACATGTAGTCAGTCACACTCAATGGCAAGCCTCCAGACAATTTTTCACTCGTCCTAATCATCACTCTTATAATAACTTTTGCTACATTCAGGTTTTCTAAGTGGGCAACCTCTATAGAAAGTCTGCATATACAGAAAGGCCTTTTACACCCCTTTACTGTAACATGCCTAAGTAAGTTATGGCCTTTTCTTACAGCAAACTCCAACATCACATAGCAAGCATTGCCCTTGCCCTTGCCACAGTTCTGCCTTTACAGCAAGCCATGCCACAGTTCCGACTTTACAGCAAGCCTTGTCACAGTTCTGCCTTTACATTAAGCCTTGCCACAGTTCTGCCTTAACAGCAAGCCTTGCCACAGTTCCGCCTTTACCGCAAGCCTTGTCACAGTTCCGCCTTTACAACATGCCTTGCCAAAGTTCAAATTTTACAGCAAGCCTCGTCACACTCCATATTTAACAGCAAGCCTTGCTACAGATCAGACTTCATAGCAAGCCTGGCCAAAGTTCAAATTTTACAGCAAGCCTCACCACATTCCAGATTTTACAGCAAGCCTCGCCATAGTTAAGACTTTACAGCAACCCTTGTTACAGTACAGATTTTACAGAAAACATTGCCACAGTTCTTCTTTACAGCAAGCTCACCATTGATTCAGCACTTTAGTGAAAGATCGAAAATGCAAATGCAGCACTCTTCATAAAATTGGGTGGACAGTTCAAAAACAATTTATATTACAGATGTCTTTCTTTTAACAAACACTGCTTACATAATAAATGTAAAATTCTATCATGTCTTTGTTAAACATGAAAATGATTACTTGCATTTGGGCATTTTTTCTACATTTTTACATCCACAAAATCTGCAATGAACAATAATTGGAATGATTAAAATTTTATTTGGAATTGGGTTAATCCAATGCTGTTACTGACAATGTAGGACCACCGACTCAATGTGTGTTAAGGTTTCTGCAAACAAAGGTACATCACTCAACTGCCCAGATAAATTATTCACTTTTTTTTGGCTAAAATGTGCTGATGAAACATAAGATTGTGGAGATTTTTTTTACATGTATAAACTTTACTGGTGTAGAGGTTACCACATCATTCTGGTCCAACTATTTTTAAATTTTCACAAATTTGCTTAGATATCTGCGGCATGTAAACACAGGATTAGAAAAAAACTATCACAAGGAGAATGAAGAGGCAGAAGTTGGACCAAATGGTGGCAATAATTCAGTGGAGAGATTACGTCAGCCTTGTATACATAGAAGCAGAGACACCAAAGGGAAATAACTAAAGGGAGATAACTGAAGAGGATTATTAAAGGGAGATAACTATAAACATATACTCTCTGAATCCGTCCTTGACCGATCATATCACAATAGCTACTTTTCAATCATCTTTTATACTCAAAGAACTTCTTCAGTTAAATCACTTAATATAAAACAAAAGAGTGTCTACTTTATCTAGATTAAATCAAATATAATAAAAATAACACAATAAAATATTCTGATATAATAATAATAATAATGGAAAACATTTTAAAAACATTTGGAATAATGTGCAGTATGGATTCTTAAATTAAGTGGTTTGGGCTACAAAAATACATAATCTTTTTGAAGCAATATGATATAAGGCAGATTATATCTTAGGCAGGTTTTTTTTAATGTCACACTTTGTCTCCATCACCTGGATGACAAGTTCAGTCACAAAGATTCACCCAAACAAATGCCAATCAAATCTGCTGGTGTTCAGGTGAGAACAAAAATGGCTGAAGGCAAAATTATTCAACTCATTCCTCAACAAGTGATGGCCTTGTTTGAATGCGAGAAGCCTCTTAGGCCTTGTCCTGTAGCCTAGTAGAATGACATGTTGCATCATTCAATTCACACTTAAAATATCACATTTATACAGTTTCCACCATTACAGCATCATCTCCATAGCAACAGATACAGTTGTGGTACAGTTAAATACCATCAGATAAACATTCATTCTTCTCCAAACTATCATCCAGGAAGCATTTTCACTTTTACACTCTTATCAGATTTAGAGAAATTGTCTCTAGAGTTCTTTCCCTATTAGGGATCTCTTCTGTCTTATGAAGTCTGGTAAGGCCAGTATGGCACCCATCACCCTATAGAACACTGGCCTGGCAGACCTCGGTGCTTACTTGGGTGTGATGGCGTATATGTAGCAGTGACCACATCAAGGGAATGTACACATCACTATGAAAGCAAAAATGAGGAATGTTGTCTTTGTCACATGCAGACAAAATCACATCATTATGCGTAGGATATCTTCCCATTTGTTTTGTCTTTTTTGTTGCCATAGAAATGTATGTCTCCGTTTTCATCAAAGGGTTCGTTATTGTCAACGTCCCGCGGGAGTAACACCTGGGTGCTGTCACTGGTGTATAGACGATTGTACATCGGGTTTGCAAAATTGGTCGACTGTGGAAAAGATAAAAAAAAAAAAACATGAGAATGTAATCTGAATCAACCCAAAATTTTTGAGTTTACAAACAAATATTTGTAGCCTTGTAATATCTGGATATTCAAAATGTAAAAGATTACAATTTTTGCCTTTATACACTGTACCTGATTTTTTAAGCAAACATAATATACTGGATTTAAAAAAACAAAAATGTGAAATTGACTTCAACTTACTTCCAAAAAATTTCGCCATCAATTTTTTTAATCACAATTTTATTTTCATCCTGGTAGAAAAGTTAAATCAAGAAGTGCTTTAATTTTTTTTTTTACAATATAATCAAATACTGGTGAATCTTTATGTTGTAACATGAATTTTAACATTTACCAAAATATGTAATCATATGTTGTTAAGCTCAGGCAATATCCCATGACCCACAAAAGAAATGCAATATTTGGGTCAGGTTTTAAACCATCTGTTTCCATGGTAACAGGAAAATTATGAAGAATACACTGTAAGATAGATGGAGCCGAAATTTAATACCCCCTGAAAATGTGATTCCTGGGGAATAAAAATCAAGAACCCAGTGAGTTTGACCTATGGTAAAGTACATGTAGTTCTGGATACTGTCTATAACTTTTAAAACCACTTTGCAGGTCAATCTAATACACAAGTGGTTTGTATATATATTAGTAAATGAATGAATTCAGTAATGAAACAATTTTTTTTCTATCATTTCAGAAACATCTCACATCGAGATGAAACAACAGAATTACTACAGTAGCATGCTGCTGTGCTTATGATAGTACATCAATATTCATATACACAATGGTGTATAAACACTACAATAAACTGATGTAAAAAACATGTTTTATAGTGTAAAAGCATCACAATAGTTTTAATTGGCTGTAGTTTTAGAAAGAAACTCGTCGATGATTTTATTTCATGATTTTAACAAAAGTTAAATCTCATTCAAAATGTTATCATACCAAACATTTTACAAAAATTATGAAGAGGAAAATAGAAAATTTTACTCAAACAAAAGAAGAATATAAGCAAAATATAAAAGAAGCAAATATTGTTCTGATCCAAAAATGGCATACAGTATGTGTAACCATGACAACAGCTGGACAACATCAACTCTTACCTTGTCCCCCTCCTTTGGTTTCTATGGATACACGAGATACAACCAAGATTTTAAAACATTGAAAAATTCCTGTTTTTGTTGCTGTTGTTTTTTTTTTTGTTTTTTTTAAAGAATGACATTATATTGCCCTGATCTGGATTTTTCCAATAGTAAATGAAGGAACTGATATTTTAAAGTCATAGGATCTATAATATTCACATGAAAAATACATGCATGTCCAGTTTTCAAGGAAATGACTCTCAGGTGAATAAATGAATTGAAAAAAATACCTTACATTGTATTATTTTTACTGTCATTATAATCATAATTAGGGAGATACTGACGTGTCTTCTGTCATATATGGTAATATAACAAGACACTTCTAAAGTCAGTATCATTTTCCTCAGAAATATAACAAGACACTTCTAAAGTCTGTATCATTTTCCTCAGAAATACAACAAGGAACTTCTAAAGTCTGTATCATTTTCCTCAGAAATATAACAAGACACTTCTAAAGTCTGTATCATTTTCCTCAGAAATATAACAAGGAACTTCTAAAGTCTGTTATCTTATTTCTACAACTGTAATCCTCTCAATCAATGAAATGCTATACAGTATACTTCCTATCATGATCTCATTGTCTCTTTAGGATGAATTTTTCAAAGTTTTAAAGTTTTTAAGTATTTGAAAAAAATAAAAATTAGAAAAAGGAAGAGGAATTAGGACTGTTTATATTTTAAATAATTTGCTTCTTTTATTTTTTGTTGTTTTTATTTTACATTTGCATCCCTCCAGATCACCAACAAACTTTTGTGTCATACAAATGTATATACATACATGTATAAGATGGATGGGGAGGAAAACTTTAGTACCCCCCAGTTCTATTCATAGTTTTTTTGTAACAGACACATGCTCAAAAGCCAAAATGACTACATAAGAGAAGCAAACATCTATCAGGCAAATCATGAAATAAACTGAAATAAATAAGTGCACTATTCTTTCAATTTAAATTAAAAAATTCTGGTAAAAATGCCATTAATAGGTATACTTTCTTAGTACAGCAAAATAGAACCTCATTTCAGGCCGTTACAATAATTTCCTGGAAGAAAGAGTTCCTAGATAAACAGGAACTTGTGGCTTTATACATTATTGCACAGGTAACATAGTGACCTTGATCCACTTATAAATACTTCAAAACTTAATTAAGGAAATTCAGAATAATTAAAGGCAACCGACAAAAAATCCTCGCTATGGATTACTTCCCTAAATTCTGTAAAATATTCCATTGGAAAATTTTATGTTAAAGATGTTCTTCAGCTGAAAGAGGTTTTTGAGACTAGAGCCTGATGTAAAAAACCATTTAGAATTTATTTATCTTAGAAAAAAATGAATCCATTTGTGCTTACATCATATCTATTTTATATACTAACAGCATCTGGCAATATTTACAATAAAACTATTCCCAGGCAAAACAAGAAATTCCAAAGCTTAAAACCTCTACAAACACAAACTTTTGGCAGCAACACAAACATTGACAGTTCAATCTCTGACATTCACATTTTAATAGACGAAATACGTACATCATCACCATCCTCATCATACACCTGCATGGGCGCCATGTCACGTTCATCACCCTCCTGTGCCTGGGCAAGATAGATGGGATTAGCTACCTCCAGGTTAGAGTTGCTCACCATCCGACGATGTTTAAACTGGTCTCTGTCAAGACCAAGAAATTGTTTATTAGTTCACATATGTACACGACAGTTTATGGGTATGTATCTTAAAATAAACCCCTTCCCTAGTGTAAAAGTTTAGGGTCAAATCAATCCTAAAATAAACCCCCTCCCCTAGTGTAAAAGTTCAGGATCAAATCAATCCTAAAATAAACCCCCTCCCCTAGTGTAAAAGTTCAGGATCAAATCAATCTTAAAATAAACCCTTCCCCTAGTGTAAAAGTTTAGGATCAAATCAATCTTAAAATAAACCCCCTCTTCTAGCGTAAAAGTTTAGTACCATGTTTAATATTCATACATTAGCCCCCTTCCCTAGTGTGAAAGTTCAGCATCATATCTATCCCAAAATAAACCCCCTTCTAATAGCGTAAAAGTTTAGTACCATGTTTATTCTAAAATTAGCCCCCAACCCTAGTGTGAAAGTTTAGTATTAATGTTTGGGGAGTGCTTATTTTTATGCAGTAGAAATGTCCTAAATTAAATAATAACAATGAACTTGGCCTTAACCTTAGAACCATCATACAATCCTGACCTAGCTTTCTGTAAAGTTTTATCAGATTCTTGAAGCTGTTAGAGTGATGACATCAATATTTTGGACAATTTTCTATAATCAGTAATGGCGACATTTTTTATTCACAACTGACAGTATATTTTCACATAACTGACGGACATATTTTTACAAATCCCCAATATATAAATCCTAATCTTACCTCCTTTTACGGGCGACAAGAGCAATAAAGATGAGGATGAGGATGAGGAGGATGGCGATGATTGGGATGAGGATCGGTAAAAGGATGCTGGCTTCTTGATGTTTCTGGACGAGTTTCTCACAATGGTCACCATGGAAATCGACACTACATCTGTAATCAGCAACCAATATTAGGTAATAAGGTTTATTAACTTAAGTTCACTTAAGTACGATAGTATAATAGTTAAAGCAATATATGTCCCTAAGCTACCGGTCACTGTTAAAAATTAATAACAGCGACCTTGAACTGTACATTAATTTTCCTGCTTGAATATGGTAAACTTCCAATCAGTTAAACCAAAATTTAATAAATATTGATGAACCTGTTCGAAATATACAAAATTGTGCTTCAGAAAATAAGCATTAAAGATTGAACTATCTGAGTCGATATCAGCAAAAATCTCGGCAAAGTGTAAAACAAGTCACAAATACAGATCTGTAGCCTATATGTATACCTGACATATCTAAAGTAAGGCCGATACATAACGACACAAAATGGTACAATTATAAATGAGTAAATGGTAGTATTTAATTAAATGTTAATTGATCATTGTCTATATTTCTTGATATCAAATTCTATTATTCTATTATTCTAGTGCATGGCAGAGGCCATTGTGTAGGTCCCACAACAGTACCTGTCATTTGTGACTCAAAGTGATACAGATCCATGTAAGTAATGGTCCTAATTTGAATAGGTAATTATAATAAACAGATAGAGGATTGATAGAAAGATCCATCTTCACTGCTAGGAAATGACTGTGTTGGTACTCAGATAGGAATTCAATTATACATGATTTATTAATTTTCATTTCTTTTAAATTTTACCATTATGATGCTATATATTAGAATGATCTGATGACGTGCACCAGTGGATACTTACACACAGCTGTTACACGCCGCTATATTGTCATCGCCTAGGAAACAGTCTTGACACTGGCCGTCATGGAAACAGTCTGTATCACAGACACTCTCTTCACACAGGATTCCCTTCCATTTCCTTTCACATCTGTCAATAACCAGCCACATATACAACATTTAAATCAAAATTATAAGGATTCAGAAACTAATATACTATTGCTTTTTTGAAAATTTTCCTGTTAAACAACAAAATGGTCAACATGCCAACTAAAAGTTGTCCTCTTAGCATGCTGGATTGGCCATGGGATGGGTGATCTGGAGTGTAGGTCCGAGGGAGTGTAGGTCCGAGGGAGTGTCCAGTCTAACTTTAGTAGGACAGACCATGTATGGGTGGACTTACAGACATCCTCGTTATTGTCCAGTCAAACTCTAGTAGAACTGACCATATAGGGGTCGACTTACACACTGACATCCTCGCCATTGTCCAGTCTAACTCTAGTAGAACTGACCATATAGGGGTCGACTTACACACAGACATCCTCGCCATTGTCCAGTCTAACTCTAGTAGGACTGACCATATAGGGGTCGACTTACACACAGACATCCTCGCCATTGTCCAGTCTAACTTTAGTAGGACTGACCATATAGGGGTCGACTTACACACAGACATCCTCGCCATTGTCCAGTCTAACTTTAGTAGGACTGACCATGTATGGGTGGACTTACACACAGACATCCTCGCCATTGTCCAGTCTTACTCTAGTCGGACTGACCATATAGGGGTCGACTTACACACAGACATCCTCGCCATTGTCCAGTCAAACTCTAGTAGAACTGACCATATAGGGGTCGACTTACACACTGACATCCTCGCCATTGTCCAGTCTAACTCTAGTAGAACTGACCATATAGGGGTCGACTTACACACAGACATCCTCGCCATTGTCCAGTCTAACTCTAGTAGGACTGACCATATAGGGGTCGACTTACACACAGACATCCTCGCCATTGTCCAGTCTAACTTTAGTAGGACTGACCATATAGGGGTCGACTTACACACAGACATCCTCGCCATTGTCCAGTCTAACTTTAATAGGACTGACCATGTATGGGTGGACTTACACACAGACATCCTCGCCATTGTCCAGTCTTACTCTAGTCGGACTGACCATATAGGGGTCGACTTACACACAGACATCCTCGCCATTGTCCAGTCTAACTTTAGTAGGACTGACCATATAGGGGTCAACTTACACACAGACATCCTCGCCATTGTCCAGTCTAACTCTAGTAGAACTGACCATATAGGGGTGGACTTACACACAGACATCCTCGCCATTGTCCAGTCTAACTCTAGTAGGACAGACCATATAAGGGTCGACTTACACACAGACATCCTCGCCATTGTCCTGCTTTTCACAAGTCCCTTGTCCTTGTTGGCACAAGCACATGTCACACGTTTCTCCTCCATACACTCCGGTGCAGTTACAAGTAGGCTTTTCCTTGTCTGAAAGCAACCAACATTAAATTTTATCAAAATTGCATCATAAATGTACCAGCTGAATTATCTTGCAATCTATAAGCCCTGAGGTTAACTCGCTTGAGTTATAATTCTCACATTTGACAATGCATTACATGAAGAATGATCAAAATTGATTTAAAAATGAAGTTGCTAAAACGGTGACAAAGATGTTCTATGAATAGTAATGTTGGTGACTTTGTCCTTGACCTTGGAACCATGAAACATGAACTTGTGCGAGGTATACTCATAATTGACCAATGTGTGAAGTTTTATTGAAATCCGGTTAAAAATGACGTTGTAAGAATCCAGACAAAGATTAAATATAAATAGCAACATTGACCTTATTCTTACATGACCTTGGCATGCTATATTCATATCACCTCCCCAACTTGGTCACAAAGGGATAATTACAGATTATATTAACCAAGATAAATACAAGGTGATATCACTTTTATACTCCATATCATCAAATATATTCAATAAACTAGATTACTGACACTTCAGAGAGGGTCCTCAGTGTTACATAGACACAATGTACTAGATTACTACATACACCTCAACAAAAATAATACACCATATTATCTTGATATAATGAAACGAAGGTAACTAAACAGATTGAGGGGTTTATGAGGTATTTTGTACACAAACTTTTATATTTCACAGGTGTGACCTTTGACCTTTCAAGCTTGAATGATGCATGACCACCCAAATTTAAAAAAAGATATCTTGACCTAAGGAACTTTCTAAATCCATATTTTACATCTTAATATCATCATTGGATATTTCAGAGAGTTTAGCACTTAGTTGGGGCCTTAGATGATGCCTTAATTTTGACAGTGTGTTTCAAGATTATTTTTAGTAATAGCGACCTTGACCTTTTGATTATGAACTTTTTTAATACCTATTTCATATCCTCACATCACAGTGTAAGACCATCAGAAAGTTTGGCCTTTTGGATTCTGAGATAATCTCCGAAAATGAACGTGCCGATGGCCATACACACTGTACACTAGCTGTGACTACTATAGCACACTCACCATGCATACCTTAATTAAAACAAAATCTACCAGAAATTAGAAAGGTATTCCAGATGTTAGTGTTTAATTTTCTTGGAGCATTACTTATCAATGAAGCTACTTTGACAGCTACGGTAAAGGCTGTTAACCCAGTTAGATTGAAAACTGAGAATACACCTTTTAAAAGTGTTCAATAAAAGGCCCAATTAGCCTGTATGCTTGCCTATTTCTTAATCAACTTTCAAGTTTATCAAGGTCACTTTATGCAAATGCTAATCTGGTTACATCTCTATCCAAATATAAGACTTGGCTAGATTTATTCCATTAAATGAATTTTGTTGCCCTTCATTCAAGAATACTTCGAAGAAGTCGTCATTTAAACATTTTAACATGTTTGACCCCTATGACTTTGAAAATCTTGTGACTTTGAAAATAGGTCAAGGTCTTGGTAGCCCTTGACCCTAGTATACTACAGGTCCAATATCAGGTCTCTGGGCTTCTTAGTTATTGAGAAGAATTTGTTTAAAGGGAAAAGTTGACGCTGTATGAATGCCAGATGTCACAACATGCCATAAGTGCTGGTGAACTAAAAATTTATTACATCATTGGGCACATATCCCCTTTCTATATTTTAAACATCAGCTTAGACTTGATCTCTCTGACTTCTCTGGAGAATTTCCACACTTTGAGAAAGCTAAGGCTCAGCATGTACACAAAAATGCCTCATAACAACATCTGAGTCGACTTACCAAGCTTACAAATGCCACCATTTTGACAGTAGCCTACACATTTGCTAGCAGGTTGTTCACAGCGTTGCCCACTCCAGTCAGATGTACAGGTACAAGTGTATTTTACCGAGTTCTTATCATCCACTGCATTTGTGTTTGGATAGCATGTCCCTGTGGGTAAAATTAAATACTTTACTACAGACGCAAATGGAGCCACTGGTAATATTGCTGAGGATTAAAGTGTAAGGCATCTTGGTACAAACTTTATAAGCCAACACGAACATTACTACATACCCTGGAAATCTTTCAAGACTATCAACAATTTCTAGTCATATGGATGAAAATTGAGGATTTAGAATTTGGGCCAAGCTTTCTAGGACTGAATTAAGGAGAAATCTCATCCAATTATAAATTGATAAATGTATAACTCATTCTGTAGGAGAGTTATGTCCCTTACCTCCATTCTTGCAGTAGTCCTGGCATGAGTTAGCGACAGTTTCACACATGTTACCACTGAATCCCGGAGGGCACAAACATATTACATGGCCGCCCTCAATTTGACACGTCCCGCCATTCTGACAGCTGTCTTCTGTGCAACTGTCACACCTGGGGCCTGTGAAACCATGGAGACACCTGTATACAACAAACAAAATTGTCAATTCAAAAGCAGTCCGTCAACAGAAATTCTTCATTTTGCTCCTCAGTGATAATGTAGTAATTTTAGGTAGTTATAAATTGTAAACCTCTTTCTTACCGTGTTGTAACATAGTTTATTGTTATAGTTATATAAGATTTATATACTCTTCCAAAGCATGTATATTTTGAGCCAGAGCAAAATTTTCGACTCTTCATTTTAAATTTGAAACTTATACAATTCTTATCCTTCATTCATTATAAATTTGAAACTTATAGAATTATTACCCTTCATTATAAATTTGAAACTTATACAGTTCTTACCCTTCAGTATAAATTTGAAACTTATAAAATTATTACCCTTCATTATAAATTTGAAACTTATAAAATTATTACCCGGCCTTCATTATAAATTTGAAACCTATAAAATTCTGACCCTTAATTCATTCTAAGTTTTACAGTTATAATTTCCAATATCCCACAAATTCTTCATTATCGATTATTCTTGTTTGCCATGTTTTCATGAAATTTCTTGTAAAAAAAAAAAGAAAAAAAGAAGTTTATAGATATTGTAATCAAAATTCTTAGTACACAATAACAGATCAAAAGAGTAAATAGAAAATACCATCATAGTAATACATCATAGTTTTTTGATGAGGTAGTTTTTGTTCCAAAAGGCAAAGTCCGGTATATAAGTCTAATATATTTATCAAGTGATTTTGATGTATTAATACGATTAGTTGTGAGGTGAGAATCAGGTACTGAGGCTAGCGTTGTAAACTGAATAACATTATCCTTTAACAATTAAATGGTGGAAAATCAACTTTTCAATTTTTTTTTTTTTCAAATTTCATAGAATAATTGTATCATTGAATGAAATGATGATGAATGACAGCAAGGTTTAAACATGTAATCAATTTAAAATCAGACGAGTGACACTTAACACAAGAAAGCACCTGGTAGATGGGTATCTTGAGGAAACTGATGAGGATTTCCATGTCTTATTGGAAATTGATTACTGTAAATGTGGAAATTGACGTGAGTGGGCAAATTTGCGCTAATTACGCAGAGTCCTTTTGATCAAGTAAATTTCCCCAGCACACATTTTGATATCGATTCGTCTAATCTCAAACTACAAATTGGTGGATCGATCATAAAAATTACCCCCCACACATATAGTTTATGTATCGAAATCGCGAAAATGACACCCCCCCCCCCACTTCCTGAAAATAACCACAATTGTATTGAAATTGTTAATGTTTCCAGAGTAATGTTTTTTATTCTTTTTTTTTTCCTCACTGTTAAATTTTAACTGATATGTTCCTGATTATATGTGAACAATTAAGTTACAACATGCTGGAATAAATATGTTTCTATATGGTGAAGAAAGCTGAGTTCTCTAACAAAAACATGCTTTTATGATGCAAACAGATGTGTTTGTGCTTATGCCTTGAAATTTCACAGACCCTTCAAATGTTGACCAGGTTTAAAAGTCAACTTTTAACACTCATGATTTGAACCCTCATTTCAAAATACAATATTTTCAGGAATAAATAATTTTTTAATAACTATGGTTAAAAGGCTCTCCAAACTACATACACGCATTTTGGATTTCCATTTTGTTTTGTGCATTGGCCATTGTTTTCACAATAAGCGTTACAAACATCAGTGCCACAGCGGGGGCCGGTGAATCCGCCTGTACAACTGAAATGATAAGAAAGTCTCCTCATGATTGCTGTCGAATAGGTTATCATACCCTAATTGTCTTATTGACTGTGTGAATAGGTTATCATACCCTAAATGTCTTATTGACTGTGTGAATAGGTTATCATACCCTAATTGTCTTATTGACTGTGTGAATAGGTTATCATACCCTAATTGTCTTATTGACTGTGTGAATACGTTATCATACCCTAATTATCTTATTGACTGTGTATCTTTCTTTCTTTCAAAAAAAAAAAAAAAATTAAAAATTAAAAACAATTATAAAAAGACAAAATCTAAAGCTTATTGCATGCTTACACTAATAATTCAAAAAGTATAAACAGCAACATGTCATATTGAAATTTAAATACATCGTTTTCCCCCCCAAAGTGAAAATTTTGAAAACTTCTTTCTCATGTCAAAATTGTGTATAGAAAATAAGCTGTAAACAGGCTTTTAGCCTCGTCATCTTTGTTCCAGCTATTGATCTAATGTCTGTATTCTCTGTTGTTCTTGATGGACATGCAGTGCATCATGATTACTCAGAAATCGATTTTGATAACAACAAGAGATCCCAGAGGGATCTTGGCGCCCACCATTGAATGTTCTTCATAGGTTCCATGTCAGATTGATCTTTTCTCTACTTTCCTCTTCTTCTAAGTCTTACTAATCTGTGTAAATTCAGAAGAAACCTCTAGTACTTTTCAAACAAGGGAAACCTATATATGGAATTTGAGAAAGATTCCTTCAGTACTTTCTGAGAAATAGCGATAACAAACTTCAATTGTCAAAATCCAAGATGGCTGCCTGTCGGCCATGTTGTTTTCCGATTGGTCTCAAAATGCAATATGCATAACTAGGCACCAAGGGAAACCTACATATGAAATTTGAGAATGATCCCTTCAGTACTTTTTCAGAAATAGCGATAACAAACTTCAATTGTCAAAATCCAAGATGGCTGCCTGTTGGCCATGTTGTTTTCTGATTGGTCTCAAAATACAATATGCATAACTAGGCACCAAGGGAAACCTACATATGAAATTTGAGAATGATCCCTTCAGTACTTTTTCAGAAATAGCGATAACAAACTTCAATTGTCAAAATCCAAGATGACTGCCTGTCGGCCATGTTGTTTTCTGATTGGTCTCAAAATGCAATATGCATAACTAGGCACCAAGGGAAACCTACATATGAAATTTGAGAATGATCCCTTCAGTACTTTCTCAGAAATAGCGATAACAAACTTCAATTGTCAAAATCCAAGATGGCTGCCTGTTGGCCATGTTGTTTTCTGATTGGTCTCAAAATACAATATGCATAACTAGGCACCAAGGGGAACCTACATATGAAATTTGAGAATGATCCCTTCAGTACTTTCTCAGAAATAGCGATAACAAACTTCAATTGTCAAAATCCAAGATGGCTGCCTGTCGGCTAGGTTGTTTTCCGATCGGTCCCAAAATGCAATATGCATAACAAGGCACCAAGGGGAACCTACATATGAAATTTGAGAAAGATCCCTTCAGTACTTTCTCCGAAATAGCGATAACAAACTTCAATGGTCAAAATCCAAGATGGCTGCCTGTCGGCCATGTTGTTTTCCGATCAATCCAAAAATGCAATATGCATAACAAGGCACCAAGGGGAACCTACATATGAAATTTGAGAAAGATCCCTTCAGTACTTTCTCCGAAATAGCGATAACAAACTTCAATGGTCAAAATCCAAGATGGCTGCCTGTCGGCCATGTTGTTTTCCGATCAATCCAAAAATGCAATATGCATAACTAGGCACCAAGGGAAACCAACATATGAAATTTGAGAATGATCCCTTCAGTACTTTCTCAGAAATAGCGATAACAAACTTCAATGGTCAAAATCCAAGATGGCTGCCTGTCGGCCATGTTGTTTTCCGATCGGTCCCAAAATGCAATATGCATAACTAGGCACCAAGGGAAACCCACATATGAAATTTGAGAATGATCCCTTCAGTACTTTCTCAGAAATAGCGATAACAAACTTCAATGGTCAAAATCCAAGATGGCTGCCTGTCGGCCATGTTGTTTTCCGATCGGTCCCAAAATGCAATATGCATAACTAGGCACCAAGGGGAACCTACATATGAAATTTGAGAAAGATCCCTTCAGTACTTTCTCAGAAATAGCGATAACAAACTTCAATGGTCAAAATCCAAGATGGCTGCCTGTCGGCCATGTTGTTTTCCGATCGGTCCCAAAATGCAATATGCATAACTAGGCACCAAGGGGAACCTACATATGAAATTTGAGAAAGATCCCTTCAGTACTTTCTGAGGATTAGCGATAACAAGAATTGTTTACGGACGGACGGACGGACGGACGGACGGACGGACGGAGGGAGGGACGGACGGACGGACGGACGACGGACCACGGACGCAGGGCGATTTGAATAGCCCACCATCTGATGATGGTGGGCTAAAAACCAGAAAACCTTATTTCTGTTGGTTGGAAGGTTAGAAAACAGATTTATGGCAGGTGGAAACTTGGAATTTACATATGTTTAAACCAGAATGTTGATGTATTTGTTCTCTTTATTATTTCAGCAAAAAATTGTTTTACTTGTAAAATCATATCGAAGATATAAACAAATGACGCATGTCATGTATTAAGACGAGAATTGGGATGGCTATGAACAACACTGAGATGGCTTTAACATAAACAAATGACAATATCACAATTAAAATGTGTACATGCAGCCAGTTTGTAACATGATAACACTTGTTCAAAGTGCATATTCAATATCCTAAGTGAGAAAAGAAGATGTAAAAGTTTAAACATATGCTGGTGCAATATAGGAGAATTACTGAGATCTGGCAGTACAATAACATATCAATGACAATGATGCTGGTGTAAAAAGTCTTTCACATTCCTAACATACATTACAATACAGTATACAATACACAAGCACAGTAAGTAAAAGTTGAGATATACATGCAAACTCCAGGTATATGTCTGTCTGTGACCTTCGGTGGCCTGTGTTCTATCTGCCATTGATATAATTTAAATCAAAAATACTTCCCTAAGGTGTAAGGAGGCCATTACAATAAGATTTCTTTCAGGGTATCTTAGCTAATCAAGTGCTTTTGATCTTTGTGAATTGCTTAATATGATCACTGTGAAATGTTTGTGAAGCAATTATGACTATGACTTTGATGGAATGATAATGACCTTGACCTTGGTAAATTATTTCTAGATGGTGACCTTGGTGAATTATAAGTGACCTTGATGAATTATTTGTGACCTTGGTGAATTATTTGTGACCTTGGTGAATTATAAGTGACCTTGATGAAATATTTGTGACCTAGGTGAACTATATTTGTGACCTAGGTGAATTATATTTGTGACCTAGGTGAATTATATTTGTGACCTTGGTAAATTATAAGTGACCTTGATGAATTATTTGTGACCAAGGTGAATTATATTTGTGACCTTGGTAAATTATTCCTGATCTTTAAGAGGCGACTTACTTGCAGGAGAGTGTGGCAGCTGTTGCTATGCATTGACCTCCATTTTGGCAATAAGAGCTTCCACATTTGTCACAGCGGTCCCCTGTCACACCAGGTGGGCAACTACAGTTAATAAATAAATACTCATTAACAGGTATGTAACATATTATTCAGGTATTAAAAAGAAACAGGTAACATTCAATCTGAAACACATTCTTTCAAACAATTACAAATATTGTAAAATATTTCAATTTGAAGTTGAAAGGCAGAAGAAAATTAAATGCCTACACATTAAAAGACTCTTTTACTAGAGATTGGGACTGTGCTTCCTTTCAGAAAATTACAACAAATGTAAGAAAATATAATGAAATAGTTAAGAGATTCTGGACTCTATGAACTAATTTATGAAGACTTGCAATGTTATTTAATTGAAATCAGGACTAGAATAATTAGTTAAAGCTTTAAGTTGCAATTGGTGTCAAAACATTTTCAAAATTGCAGTTGCCGACCCTTCGCATCTAAACATATACCTGCACTTTGACTTTCCGTTGGGTTGAAGATGGCAGCTTCCCCCATTTTTACAGTACCCCTCCTCACAGGACTTCTTAAAGCTACATTTGTCATCTTCAAACACAGCATCATTGGAACACACACACTTGTACTTGATTTCTTTCTGCTGTGGCATGTTAATACAGAACGCTGCTGGACACGGTCCATCATGGGTACTATTGGACCGACAGTAGTTCACGACTGAAACAAATAACACACTCAAATTTTAGCGCAAAACCAAATTAAAACAAATTACCAGAATTATGAATAATGATGTGATATTAAGGGTACATTGGAGGTCAAACCTACTGGACTACTGTTTGATGTGATATTAAGTGATATTAAGGGTATTTTGAAGGTCATACCTACTGGACTACTGTTTGATGTGATATTAAGTGATATTAAGGGTATTTTGGAGGTCATACTTACTGGACTACTGTTTGATGTGATATTAAGGGTATTTTGAAGGTCATACCTACTGGACTACTGTATGATGTGATATTAAGGGTATTTTGGAGGTCATACTTACTGGACAATACTATTGATGTGATATTAAGTGATATTAAGGGTATTTTGAAGGTCATACCTACTGGACTACTGTTTGATGTGATATTAAGGGTATTTTGAAGGTCATACCTACTGGACAATACTATTGATGTGATATTAAGGGTATTTTGGAGGTCATACTTACTGACTACTGTTTGATGTGATATTAAGTGATATTAAGGGTATTTTAGAGGTCATACTTACTGGACTACTGTTTGATGTGATATTAAGGGTATTTTGGAGGTCATACCTACTGGACAATACTATTGATGTGATATTAAGGGTATTTTGGAGGTCATACCTACTGGACTACTGTTTGATGTGATATTAAGTGATATTAAGGGTATTTTAGAGGTCATACTTACTGGACTACTGTTTGATGTGATATTAAGGGTATTTTGGAGGTCATACTTACTGACTACTGTTTGATGTGATATTAAGGGTATTTTGGAGGTCATACTTACTGACTACTGTTTGATGTGATATTAAGGGTATTTTGGAGGTCATACTTACTGACTACTGTTTGATGTGATATTAAGTGATATTAAGGGTATTTTGGAGGTCATACTTACTGGACAATACTATTGATGTGATATTAAGTGATATTAAGGGTATTTTAGAGGTCATACCTACTGGACAATACTATTGATGTGATAGTAAGGGTGTTTTGGAGGTCATACTTACTGACTACTGTTTGATGTGATATTAAGTGATATTAAGGGTATTTTAGAGGTCATACTTACTGGACTACTGTTTGATATGTGATATTAAGGGTGTCTTAGAGGTCATACTTACTGGACAACTGTTTGATGTGATATTAAGGGTATTTTAAAGGTCATACTTACTGAGTACTGTTTGATGTGATATTAAGTGATATTAAGGGTATTTTAGGGGTTGTACTTACTTGAGTTCTTCTGTTTGATTGGCTGGAGGATGATGATATCGCCAATAAAGGTTACATTCGTCAGTAGAGTATCTGTCCTGTTCATGAACTTGGATCCAAACTTGTGTATCCGTATGATGGAGTGTGAACGGTACAATGTGACATAGAGGAAGTCTTCAAACACGTCCAGCATGAAGGGAGGGTCCTCATCCGCTGTTACAAAGAAATCTTTACTAGAATACAGACACCACTGAAAGGGCTCCACGTGCATTTCACTAAGTCTGTGTGTTACATTGACATTGAATTACTGAACATATGCTCTCAAGTAATTAGTCACGGATATCAGGAGATATATAAAAAAGTTTTATTTCAAACAAGGTTAGGTGTGATCTTTGATACTTTAACCTTGAATGATGAAATCTATTGATCAGAGTAATACCATGAGGATTTTCAGAGAAAGTTTGACATTCTGTGAAGACCGTTACATGTATATTCCTTGTTATATTCAAATTAACAGCGACCTTGACCCTAGCTCATTTTTCGCCTCACTATTTTCGAGGAAGCACTGGATGAAGTCTTAGTGCAGTTGGTCCTACAGAACTTAAGGTATTGGGCATAAACTTTTTTTTCTATTTATAGTAACAGTATAACTTTGACCTCCAGGCTATCACAGGAAAGCCACACTTTTTTTTTATTAATCAAAGTATTGTGTAGAAACCAAAAATGGACAGACAACCTGATCACTACAAGGCACAAAATCTGACAGGACCCTGGTTACTATCGGGAGTAAAGACCAGAGGAGTAGTGCTGCAATGATACACTTCCCTCACGACACGATATATATCGCGATACTTCTCTCACAATATGTTACATATCATGATACATTTACTTCGCAAATGATCAATGAAATAAATTCAACACCACCTGTTTCAGTTACACAAAACACAAAATGTTTCCAAAGATGTGATTCAACTGAAACAGGTGGTTCTTTCAATTCTAAATAGTCACTCGACAAAAGCACTTCTGCCTCCATGCTTGTTTGGGGCTATACTAATTACCGTGCAGAAAACCGGAAACGGCCTGATCTGGAAAACCGAGGGTGAACCGTGAAGTGAGAAAAAAATACTGTGAACTGAACAATGACATTTACACAGCGATATATCGACCCATGGATTACCATAGCAACACTACAGCAAAGAGAATGACCTGATGTAAGTATAGTAACCCAGGGTCAGATCATCTGTGGAAAATGAAATCATTCAGATTAAAGGAGGTTTTTAATGATCTATTAAGTTCTCGATAACATATACCTAGATGACTATCCTTCAAACATTATTTTGCCTTTTTATCACAAATTTCACAAATTTTCCTTTCATACATATATTGATTTCATTACATTTAAAAAGCTTGACAACTTGTCGGTCATCGCCATGGAGACCAATGGTCTCTATGGTGTGTTTCTTAGTGTCTGTCCAGTAGAGCCTGTGATTGGCATGGTCAACGGCCAGACCATTCGGCCATATGATGTCGTCTTTAACCAGATCTTTACGTCCACTCCCATCTAGATTGGAAGTTTCTATCTTTGGTGGAAAACCTCTATCTGCCCAAAACAATTTCCTAAAACAAAGCAATTTTTTTTTATTTAATTATGAAAAGGCTGGTATGAAATAAGTTCTTCAAAATGACAAAAAAATTACTGAAATTACCATTTGAATTGTCCTCTTATCAAATTGAGCCTAAAAAATTCTTGTTTCTTCCAACTTCCAGTTTTTATGGCCATTTTCGTAGAAAAAATCTAACTTAAGTAAAAATAATAAATGATAACTGACATACCCTTTATTTGATGTGTTAACCTAAACACATTGGTATTTTTTTTTTCAGTTCTAAAATCTTTTTATTCATCCTTTTGCATATTATAAGTACATGAAATACATAGAAAAAAACATCAATTATAGATACAGTTTTACAGCAGCTTAATATCATTTTTGAGAAGAGCATCAAGGGTGACAATGAGTTGGTATACATAATAGTAACATTTTAGAAAATGCATACATGTATATATATTGAAATAATGTTTAATGGCTAATAGAAATAAAGTATGTATTGAACAATTTAGATAAAGATGTACCATTGTTGAATTATACATAGCTTACAGTATTAAGAGGTTGATAGGTGAACATATATAGTATTGAAGAGTTATGACATATATATGTATAGTAAGTTGACCATCATTTGCATAAACTGGAGGTGTTGCATGATTGTATAGTATAGAATATATAAAATAATTTTAAGAAACAGCAGAAATGCAAGCTCGATACAAATTTGAAAGTGATCCGTGATCAACAAGAGTCTGTCAGTGTTTTGTGTAATGTCACATACCCTACTTCTGGCGCCACTGCTATAGAGTACGGCTGGTCAAGTCCAGAATTTACCACCGTAATCTTACGAGCGCCATCATAATCCGTCATCTCCACAGTGCGAGTGCCAGCATCAGTCCAGTAGATTCGTTTTCCAACCCAGTCAACAGCAATACCCTGGGGGTCAGCTACTAGATTCACAAACTGAAAATATAAGCAAAATCTGTTAAATAATGAGTTTTCAATGACTCTGGAAATAAACATTTTCTTATTAGAAAATTGAACTGTTTCACCTTCGTTTTTGATTAGATTTGTCCCTTTTTCAAGAGCTAAATGGATTGTTATCATATATATTCAGAAGAAAATAGATAGTCGATAGTTTTAAAAAAAAAACAAGAAAGAAATTGAAAACACAACCAATAACTAACTACCTAAATCTAATCAACAAATGCTTACAAAATACATTTTAGGAAAACAATGAAGGCATTGTTTTGTTATTATATAGAGTATGATAGAAACTATCATAGGTAGGTAACAATGCCTTGTACCTTGACTGGGGGCTGGGCCTTCAGATCGAAACTGCTGCGGCGTATACGACTGTTTCCCGGCTTTGTTTTCTTGCTCCAGTGGACATTGATGGCCATTTTCTTGAGCGTTTTGTCATGGCTTACGATGAAGGCAGTCCATTGTGAAGGAGGATGTAGAATGGATTGTGTCATATCAACATCAATGGACAGAATTTTGTCTTTCTCACTCTGTATAAAACATTAAAAACGTAACATGTCAGATATCAACAGTTAAATGTCATATTATCTCCTTTACAGAATTATCTCCCCTTTACAAAATCCCAACAGAGTTATTTCAAATGGACAGAAAGCAGAATTTCTAATCGTTACACCACTATAAATGACAAGCTTCAGTTTGATCATGACCCTGATCATTCAAATGGACAGTAAGCAGATTTTCTAATCGTTACAGCACTATAAATGACAAGCTTCAGTTTGACCCTGATCATTTAGTGGAATTCTGTCAGTTTGATTTGCTTAATTTTTCTCCATAACACAGCCGTAGATCAGAATTACCTTCCTTTAAAAGGTCAGAGCTACCTCCCCTTAACCTCTTTACTTACCGACAACAGAGACTGCTGCTGTCCACTGTAGGCAATGTCGGACTGGATCAGCTCTGTCTCGTGAGCAATAAGTAGCTGGGGCTTGGGACCTGCAATTAAGAATACAGTAATATTACATAATATTACAGGTCTGAAACAGGGACACGAGATATAGAATACAGTTATATTACATAATATTACAGGTCTGAAACAGGGACACGAGATATAGAATACAGTTATATTACATAATATTACAGGTCTGAAACAGGGACACGAGATATAGAATACAGTAATATTACAGGTCTGAAACTGGGACCAGAGATATAGAATACAGTAATATTACAGGTCTGAAACTGGGACACGAGATATAGAATACAGTAATATTACAGGTCTGAAACTGGGACCAGAGATATAGAATACAGTAATATTACAGGTCTGAAACTGGGACATAATTAAGATATAGAATATAGTAATATTACAGGTCTGAAACTGGGACCAGAGATATAGAATACAGTAATATTACATAATATTACAGGTCTGAAACTCGGACATAATTAAGATATAGAATATAGTAATATTACAGGTCTGAAACTGGGACCAGAGATATAGAATACAGTAATATTACAGGTCTGAGACTGGGACCAGAGATATAGAATACAGTAATATTACAGGTCTGAGACTGGGACCAGAGATATAGAATACAGTAATATTACAGGTCTGAGACTGGGACATGAGATATAGAATACAGTAATATTACAGGTCTGAGACTGGGACATGAGATATAGAATACAGTAATATTACAGGTCTGAAACTGGGACATGAGATATAGAATACAGTAATATTACAGGTCTGAGACTGGGACCAGAGATATAGAATACAGTAATATTACAGGTCTGAGACTGGGACCAGAGATATAGAATACAGTAATATTACAGGTCTGAGACTGGGACCAGAGATATAGAATACAGTAATATTACAGGTCTGAGACTGGGACATGAGATATAGAATACAGTAATATTACAGGTCTGAGACTGGGACATGAGATATAGAATACAGTAATATTACAGGTCTGAAACTGGGACCAGAGATATAGAATACAGTAATATTACAGGTCTGAAACTGGGACATAATTAAGATATAGAATATAGTAATATTACAGGTCTGAAACTGGGACCAGAGATATAGAATACAGTAATATTACATAATATTACAGGTATGAAACTCGGACATAATTAAGATATAGAATATAGTAATATTACAGGTCTGAAACTGGGACCAGAGATATAGAATACAGTAATATTACAGGTCTGAGACTGGGACCAGAGATATAGAATACAGTAATATTACAGGTCTGAGACTGGGACCAGAGATATAGAATACAGTAATATTACAGGTCTGAGACTGGGACATGAGATATAGAATACAGTAATATTACAGTATATCAGTACTAGGCAACTATATACATAACTCATGTGGGTTTCGGCTAGCAGCCCAGAGGTGGAGGGCTAGTGATCAAGTGTCGGGACACCTTATAACCACAATGACCCTGATCAGTACCAGGATCAGAATGACTTACCTTGAGCTTGACATGACGGGCGATGTGACTCATTATCAGTCCACATAGTATAACCTTCGTCACAGGAGCAGTTGGTTGTGGGATTGTTAGGGTCACAGCTCTGAGAACAGGTACCCCAAAGCTTACACAGGTCCACATCTGCAATACATTGTATATATATATATATATATATATATATATATATGTATCAATACTGTCACCGTGCTTTTAATAAAGATGAATGAAATTTAATTTCGTACCGAAAAATTTCTATGATAAAAATATGACCTAAATACTGTATAACATGTTGTCTTTGCCAAGAGTGACCAACCTTTACATTGGAATCTGTCGAGAGCTACCTATATTAACATGTTAATCTGTCGAGAGTCACAAACCTTTACATGGGAATCTGTCGAGAGTGACCTATCTTTACATGTTAGTCTGTCGAGAGTGACCTACCTTTACATGTTAGTCTGTTGAGAGTCACAAACCTTTACATGTTAATCTGTCGAGAGTGACCTACCTTTACATGGGAATCTGTCAAGAGTCACCAACTTTTACATGTTAGTCTGTCGAGAGTGACCAACCTTTACATGGGAATCTGTCGAAAGTGACCTACCTTTACATGGGAATCTGTCGAGAGTGACCTACCTTTACATGGGAATCTGTCGAGAGTGACCAACCTTTACATGTTAGTCTGTCGAGAGTGACCTACCTTTACATGTTAGTCTGTCGAGAGTGACCTACCTTTACATGTTAATCTGTCGAGAGTGACCTACCTTTACATGGGAATCTGTCGAGAGTGACCTACCTTTACATGGGAATCTATCCAGAGTGACCTACCTTTACATGTTAATCTGTCGAGAGTGACCTACCTTTACATAGGAATCTGTCGAGAGTGACCTACCTTTACATGTTAATCTGTCGAGAGTGACTTACCTTTACATGTTAGTCTGTCGAGACTGACCTACCTTTACATGTTAATCTGTCGAGAGTGACCTACCTTTACATGTTAGTCTGTCGAGAGTGACCTACCTTTACATGTTAATCTGTCGAGAGTGACCTACCTTTACATGTTAATCTGTCGAGAGTGACCTACCTTTACATGGTAATCTGTCGAGAGTGACCTACCTTTACATGGGAATCTGTCGAGAGTGACCTACCTTTACATGGGAATCTGTCGAGAGTGACCTATCTTTACATGTTAGTCTGTCGAGAGTGACCTACCTTTACATGTTAGTCTGTTGAGAGTGACCTACCTTTACATGTTAATCTGTCGAGAGTGACCTACCTTTACATGGGAATCTGTCGAGAGTGACCTACCTTTACATGTTAATCTGTCGAGAGTGACCTACATTTACATGTTAATCTGTCGAGAGTGACCTACCTTTACATGTTAATCTGTCGAGAGTGACCTACCTTTACATGTTAGTCTGTCGAGAGTGACCTACCTTTACATGTTAATCTGTCGAGAGTGACCTACCTTTACATGTTAGTCTGTCAACAGTGACTTACCTTTACAAGAGAATCCATCGTCGTTGAGTTTGTAGCCCATCTTACAGCCACACTTGTACCCTACCCCGGTGATATTGACACAGGTTTGGTAACAGATGTTACTTCCACATGTGGACTGAATGTTCTCTGTAAATTTAGATGATTTTATAAAATATCTTTATAATCCTCTTCATGTAACATGTCATTCCTCTTTGATCTGCTTTATACAATGTCTTTCCTCAATGTAATGTGTTACTGAAGTTTGATTTGCTTCATTAATACATGTATAATGTCTTTCCTCTTTGATCTGCTTAATATCATGTTATTCCTCTTAATGCAATAAGTCATCACATTTCAATCTACTTAATAGCATGTTGTTCCTCTAATGCAATAGGTCACCACATGTTAATCTACATGATATCATATTATTGCACTTAATAGCATGTTATTCCTCTTAATGTAATTTTTAAGTCATCACATTTCAATCTACTAAATAGCATGTTATTCCTCTTAATATCATGTTATTCCTCTTAATGTAATAAGTCATCACACTTCAATCTACTTAACAGCATGTTGTTCCTCTTAATGTAATGAGTCATCACACTTCAATCTGCTTAATAGCATGCATTATTATTATTATCATAAATCTTTTCTGTCTGTGAGCTGAAAAATTTCCTTAATAATCCTAACTTTATATAGAGAATTATTTTTGTTTGAGCATTTGTGGCATTGATTAATCAGTTTCGTTCCATATTTTGTTTATTTATTATTACAATCGACCCATTTCTCTACAAAAATTAGTATATTCATATTCAGTAAGACCAATTAAATTATGTTGACCAATATTGATATTAACAATGACCTACCTGACCTACACAGGTTGGAATCCTCGTCAGTATGGTCCAGACAGTTGAACTGACCGTCACATACCTGGTGGATGGGGATACACTTGTCATTCTTCGCACATCTGAAAGTCCGCCCATGACAAAGAGTGTCATAGTAACCTGTAACCAATCAAATCCGTTGTTACACAAACTATTGAGTGTCATAGTAACCTGTAACCAATCAAATCTGTTGTTACACAAACTATTGAGTGTCATAGTAACCTGTAACCAATCAAATCCGTTGTTACACAAACTATTGAGTGTCATAGTAACCAATCATAGCCACTGGTTGCTAATCAATCATATACATCATAACATAACCATTCAACTGTGTTTAGGAATATGATTTTTTTTCTAATTGACTTACTGTATACATAAAATTTTCTTTTTTTTAATACTTTTAATGAAAATTTACCAAATTATATTTTCTCTTAGCTTTAACTTAGCTTTCTATATATTTCAAATAGCGCTAAATAAATATATATCAGTGTTTTTTTGTTTGCTTTCACGGTAATTCACTTACAACGTTCCTCATCGGTATAATCTCCACACTGGTCAATTCCGTCACAACGTTTAGACACAGACAGACATATATGATTTTTACAACGGAATCGGCCCAGAGGACATTGATGATTACCTGGAAATCAAAATAAATGTTTTTATTATAATTATTTTGATGTTGTAATTATAATGAAGTCTACAACTTAAAAGATGGATTCACTTAAACAGTCATGCATTAAATCTTCCTGCCCTTTCTTTGTATACAATCATTAAAAATTTGCAAATATTCATAAAAATGTTGTAGACATAGATCAAATAATTTTATTTCGATGAATTATTGAATAAATGCACAATAGTACTGGTAATAATTAATCAGCAAAGAGTATAATTATGATCAAATGAAAACAAGAATATGCTGTTATACATTTTTGACCATGGGTGTCATTTGCTTTGTTTTTGTGACAGCGTGTTCAGTAGTGTAGAGTCTTTCTACGAATCCTTCTAAGACAGTAAGATGATATTAAGATATGTATCACCGCGGTGCGAGTGTACTTACTACACCTATCTGTATCCTCGTCAGAGTTATCCCCACAATCGTTGTCACCATCACATCGCCACAGCTCTGGTATGCACTCTTTGTTTTCACACAAGAATTTATTGCCTACACACGAACCTGATGAAATCAACCAAAAGTCTTTCTTAGTTTTTATTATTTTATCATCCATTCCATATCTTATATTTATTGATGAAATGGAATGAATCTGCAAACTTATGATGTTATAATGCTTAAAGAAATTGTATTCATTAAGATTATCAAGCACATAAAAAGAAGATATACTGCTTAATTATCAGGTAACAAAAGGCCCATGGGGCCTTATTGGTCATTCAAGTTCTGATATGTATACTCAGTCTGATATATGATTTTTTGTTTTTAAATCAAGATTGATCATATTTGACCCCTGTGACCTTGAAAATAGGTCAAGGTCATTCATATGAATTGACTTTATGTCAGCGTGCTACTGGCCCAATATCATGACCTACACCTAAACTTCAAAGGGCCATAACAGATATATCCCTGGGTGGAAATTGTTCAAAATATTATTGATTAATAGAATCTTTCCCTGCCTTGGGGGTGTGACTAAGAAATCTCAACCTGAGGGGGAATTCGTGAATGTCCAAAACGAGGCTGGCCAAGGGTTGGACATTCATGAACTCCCCGAGGGTTAAGAATTTTTTGTCACACTCCCTAGGTAGGGAACGATTATTTTTCCCCCCCCCACTTTAAATAATTGCATATCCCATCGGTGATCATAAGTATCCTCATTTGAAGAAGTACCTATCATAACCCCCCAAAAATTGCATACCATGAATATCATTACACAAGAAAACATAGGTCTAAAAATAATTCATAATATTTATCAAAACAGACAAATAAGGTATTGGTGATACTATTCTTATGTTAACAACAGTACATTTTGTCATTACAAAAAAAATTTGTGTCTCTTACGATCATTTAACATTAAATAACAATGTGGGAAACTATAGTGACGTCACTCAAAAAGCAGTTCCTTAAGTACTTTCAGGTTCAGAAGATTAGCGCGTGCAATCTGTCATACCTTAGGGATTGACAGAGAAATCTCTCATGTCTAAAACTGGAGATAAATCGGTGAACTTTGGGAGAAATAAAGCTCACAGCATATCAAAGCTTTTCCTCATAGTCAGTTCATAATTACTCAAGGTCAATATGGTAGCTATGAATGCAGACATTGAATTGCATGCTTCACCTACCAGTACAGTTGCGTTCATCTGAGCCGTCAGGACAGTCAATGTCCTCGTCACACAGCCACTTTCTGGGAACACAGATTCCAGCACACTTAAACTCTTCAGCATCACATTCCAGACCTGTAATATAGTCAAGGGTCAATATGAGGTTGTCAGGAATGTAAGGCCGAGGGGTTGTCAGGAATGTAAGGCCGAGGGGTTGTCAGGAATGTTAGGCCGAGGGGTTGTCAGGAATGTAAGGCCGAGGGGTTGTCAGGAATGTAAGGCCGAGGGGTTGTCAGGAATGTTAGGCCGAGGGGTTGTCAGGAATGTTAGGCCGAGGGGTTGTCAGAGAATTATGACTGTGGGGTTGTCAGGAATGTTAGGCCGAGGGGTTGTCAGGAATGTTAGGCCGAGGGGTTGTCAGGAATGTTAGGCCGAGGGGTTGTCAGGAATGTTAGGCCGAGGGGTTGTCAGGAATGTAAGGCCGAGGGGTTGTCAGGAATGTAAGGCCGAGGGGTTGTCAGGAATGTTAGGCCGAGGGGTTGTCAGGAATGTTAGGCCGAGGGGTTGTCAGGAATGTTAGGCCGAGGGGTTGTCAGGAATGTTAGGCCGAGGGGTTGTCAGGAATGTTAGGCCGAGGGGTTGTCAGGAATGTTAGGCCGAGGGGTTGTCAGGAATGTAAGGCCGAGGGGTTGTCAGGAATGTAAGGCCGAGGGGTTGTCAGGAATGTAAGGCCGAGGGGTTGTCAGGAATGTTAGGCCGAGGGGTTGTCAGGAATGTAAGGCCGAGGGGTTGTCAGGAATGTTAGGCCGAGGGGTTGTCAGGAATGTAAGGCCGAGGGGTTGTCAGGAATGTTAGGCCGAGGGGTTGTCAGGAATGTAAGGCCGAGGGGTTGTCAGGAATGTAAGGCCGAGGGGTTGTCAGGAATGTAAGGCCGAGGGGTTGTCAGGAATGTTAGGCCGAGGGGTTGTCAGGAATGTTAGGCCGAGGGGTTGTCAGGAATGTAAGGCCGAGGGGTTGTCAGGAATGTTAGGCCGAGGGGTTGTCAGGAATGTTAGGCCGAGGGGTTGTCAGGAATGTAAGGCCGAGGGGTTGTCAGGAATGTAAGGCCGAGGGGTTGTCAGGAATGTTAGGCCGAGGGGTTGTCAGGAATGTAAGGCCGAGGGGTTGTCAGGAATGTTAGGCCGAGGGGTTGTCAGGAATGTTAGGCCGAGGGGTTGTCAGGAATGTTAGGCCGAGGGGTTGTCAGGAATGTAAGGCCGAGGGGTTGTCAGAGAATTATGACTGTGGGGTTGTTGGAGAATTATGACTGTGGGGTTGTTGAAGAATTATGACTGTGGGGTTGTTGGAGAATTATTACTGTGGGGTTGTTGAAGAATTATGACTGTGGGGTTGTCAGAGAATTATTACTGTGGGGTTGTCAGAGAATTATTACTGTGGGGTTGTTGGAGAATTATGACTGTGGGGTTGTT